>NW_025961410.1:0-36847 GCF_023159225.1 Perognathus longimembris pacificus | reverse complement strand
AGCCTGGTGTGCTTCTGAGGTTGCAGGACTGCGCATGCGCGGCCCGCCGAGGAGCAGCATAGCCTCCGGGAGGTGGCTGGATGTTTTGGGTTTCCATGCCTTGTCCAGTGTGCTGAGGTGCATTTGCATTTGCATTCCAACAGGATCAGCTTTAGCGGGAGGGGGAGTGACGCCTCTTAGCGGTAGTCAGTTGGTGCTCACAGGCCATCAGGCCCTGCTTATGCCTCCTTGACTGCACATGCGCCCCAGGGGTGCTGGGAAGCCTCTGGGCGGTGCCCGGAGGGTTTGGGGCTCTGTGACGTGGTCAGGTTCTAGGCGCCACCTGCTGACGTGTGCCAGTGTTCCAAGTGGAGTTGCCATAGCGAAAGGGACGCGAAGGCCCTTAGGGGTTGGCTCTCACTGCTCACCAGTTCTCACAGGCCAACAGGGAAGTACAGGAGCTCCGGAGCCTCAAATCGCGCACCTGGAAACCCCGCTGGGACGGGCTGGGTCCACTTTTCACCTCCGCTCCCGCTCCATCCCACATCCTGGCTCAACCCGTGTTGGACAGCTCCCCCACCTCCTCTGCCCTTGCCAGTCCTGGAAGTGGCCGGTGTCTGGATCCGCCACCTCTCTCCCCATCAACGTCATCTGTTTGATGACAGCAGAATGGAGATTCAAGGTCAGCAGCTGAGGGGTTATTGGGTTCTCCTAACTGCACAGGTGTCTTCCCCTGCTGTCCTCACCTGTTTCCCATTCCCAGTACCATGCGGCTTGAGCGACCTGAATGGCAAAACACTCTTGGCGGAATGCAATGAGGGGAGACATATGAATGCAGCAGGACCACGGGATTATGCCCAGGAAGTGCCCCAACCAAAGAAGGCATTCTTTACCCCTCTGGTCTACACCCTGAAGCAAGGCACTGTAGGCAGACAGGGGCAGAGGCCTGTGCCCCAGAATGCCCTGGCTCTATTTCCGTCTCGTTGGTACATGGAGGGGGTGGGGGATGAGGGGCGCCCGTCCCGTGGCCAGCATCCTGGCCTTCCTTGCCACCAACTTCCATCAGCGGCTGAATTCCTGAGTCTTGTCCCCTGTACTCATACTTGCTTCAGCACAAACTCCCTGAGATTCTCTCTTCATGCCCTCCTTGTCCCTGACTTGCTGCTCCTTCCACTCCTAGCATTAGCCTTCCTGCCTCCAGACTCCTATCAACTCACGCGTGCCACCGGGCCTCTGCCCCTTTGCCTCTGCCTCTGTTTCCCATTTTCCCCCTCCTCCTTCTGAACTTCCCAGGTTGCAAAGCTCCCGACGCATCTCTTCCCTTCCTCTGAGGAATTCAGAACCCCCTCCCTCTTCCTGGCCCTTCTTATCTTCTCCAATTCGCCCTCTGCTCTCATCCTCTGTACTCCTGGCCTCTCCCGGTCCTCTCGTGCACAACAGTCCGCATTCATCTAAGCTGTTGTCTCCCTGTTCGGTCCCCAAATCCCTCTGCTTCTTTTCTCGGTGCAGGAGGTGTGTATATGAGGTAGGAGGGTAGCGGCCTTCCTTTTCTACCTTGTGGCTCCTTCTCCTGCGACTGACATCCTATTAGTCTGGACAAAGCATCTGCTCCCTTGACCGAGACCACTTGAAGTCCTTCCCTGGCTTGCCAGGTAGCAGCCTGGTGTGCTTCTGAGGTTGCAGGACTGCGCATGCGCGGCCCGCCGAGGAGCAGCATAGCCTCCGGGAGGTGGCTGGATGTTTTGGGTTTCCATGCCTTGTCCAGTGTGCTGAGGTGCATTTGCATTTGCATTCCAACAGGATCAGCTTTAGCGGGAGGGGGAGTGACGCCTCTTAGCGGTAGTCAGTTGGTGCTCACAGGCCATCAGGCCCTGCTTATGCCTCCTTGACTGCACATGCGCCCCAGGGGTGCTGGGAAGCCTCTGGGCGGTGCCCGGAGGGTTTGGGGCTCTGTGACGTGGTCAGGTTCTAGGCGCCACCTGCTGACGTGTGCCAGTGTTCCAAGTGGAGTTGCCATAGCGAAAGGGACGCGAAGGCCCTTAGGGGTTGGCTCTCACTGCTCACCAGTTCTCACAGGCCAACAGGGAAGTACAGGAGCTCCGGAGCCTCAAATCACGCACCTGGAAACCCCGCTGGGACGGGCTGGGTCCACTTTTCACCTCCGCTCCCGCTCCATCCCACATCCTGGCTCAACCCGTGTTGGACAGCTCCCCCACCTCCTCTGCCCTTGCCAGTCCTGGAAGTGGCCGGTGTCTGGATCCGCCACCTCTCTCCCCATCAACGTCATCTGTTTGATGACAGCAGAATGGAGATTCAAGGTCAGCAGCTGAGGGGTTATTGGGTTCTCCTAACTGCACAGGTGTCTTCCCCTGCTGTCCTCACCTGTTTCCCATTCCCAGTACATGCGGCTTGAGCGACCTGAATTGCAAAACACTCTTGGCGGAATGCAATGAGGGGAGACATATGAATGCAGCAGGACCACGGGATTATGCCCAGGAAGTGCCCCAACCAAAGAAGGCATTCTTTACCCCTCTGGTCTACACCCTGAAGCAAGGCACTGTAGGCAGACAGGGGCAGAGGCCTGTGCCCCAGAATGCCCTGGCTCTATTTCCGTCTCGTTGGTACATGGAGGGGGTGGGGGATGAGGGGCGCCCGTCCCGTGGCCAGCATCCTGGCCTTCCTTGCCACCAACTTCCATCAGCGGCTGAATTCCTGAGTCTTGTCCCCTGCACTCATACTTGCTTCAGCACAAACTCCCTGAGATTCTCTCTTCATGCCCTCCTTGTCCCTGACTTGCTGCTCCTTCCACTCCTAGCATTAGCCTTCCTGCCTCCAGACTCCTATCAACTCACGCGTGCCACCGGGCCTCTGCCCCTTTGCCTCTGCCTCTGCTTCCCATTTTCCCCCTCCTCCTTCTGAGCTTCCCAGGCTGCACAGCTCCCGACGCATCTCTTCCCTTCCTCTGAGGAATTCAGAACCCCCTCCCTCTTCCTGGCCCTTCTTATCTTCTCCAATTCGCCCTCTGCTCTCATCCTCTGTACTCCTGGCCTCTCCCGGTCCTCTCGTGCACAACAGTCCGCATTCATCTAAGCTGTTGTCTCCCTGTTCGGTCCCCAAATCCCTCTGCTTCTTTTCTCGGTGCAGGAGGTGTGTATATGAGGTAGGAGGGTAGCGGCCTTCCTTTTCTACCTTGTGGCTCCTTCTCCTGGGACTGACATCCTATTAGTCTGGACAAAGCATCTGCTCCCTTGACCGAGACCACTTGAAGTCCTTCCCTGGCTTGCCAGGTAGCAGCCTGGTGTGCTTCTGAGGTTGCAGGACTGCGCATGCGCGGCCCGCCGAGGAGCAGCATAGCCTCCGGGAGGTGGCTGGATGTTTTGGGTTTCCATGCCTTGTCCAGTGTGCTGAGGTGCATTTGCATTTGCATTCCAACAGGATCAGCTTTAGCGGGAGGGGGAGTGACGCCTCTTAGCGGTAGTCAGTTGGTGCTCACAGGCCATCAGGCCCTGCTTATGCCTCCTTGACTGCACATGCGCCCCAGGGGTGCTGGGAAGCCTCTGGGCGGTGCCCGGAGGGTTTGGGCGCTCTGTGACGTGGTCAGGTTCTAGGCGCCACCTGCTGACGTGTGCCAGTGTTCCAAGTGGAGTTGCCATAGCGAAAGGGACGCGAAGGCCCTTAGGGGTTGGCTCTGACTGCTCACCAGTTCTCACAGGCCAACAGGGAAGTACAGGAGCTCCGGAGCCTCAAATCGCGCACCTGGAAACCCCGCTGGGACGGGCTGGGTCCACTTTTCACCTCCGCTCCCGCTCCATCCCACATCCTGGCTCAACCCGTGTTGGACAGCTCCCCCACCTCCTCTGCCCTTGCCAGTCCTGGAAGTGGTAGGTGTCTGGATCCGCCACCTCTCTCCCCATCAACGTCATCTGTTTGATGACAGCAGAATGGAGATTCAAGGTCAGCAGCTGAGGGGTTATTGGGTTCTCCTAACTGCACAGGTGTCTTCCCCTGCTGTCCTCACCTGTTTCCCATTCCCAGTACCATGCGGCTTGAGCGACCTGAATTGCAAAACACTCTTGGCGGAATGCAATGAGGGGAGACATATGAATGCAGCAGGACCACGGGATTATGCCCAGGAAGTGCCCCAACCAAAGAAGGCATTCTTTACCCCTCTGGTCTACACCCTGAAGCAAGGCACTGTAGGCAGACAGGGGCAGAGGCCTGTGCCCCAGAATGCCCTGGCTCTATTTCCGTCTCGTTGGTACATGGAGGGGGTGGGGGATGAGGGGCGCCCGTCCCGTGGCCAGCATCCTGGCCTTCCTTGCCACCAACTTCCATCAGCGGCTGAATTCCTGAATCTTGTCCCCTGCACTCATACTTGCTTCAGCACAAACTCCCTGAGATTCTCTCTTCATGCCCTCCTTGTCCCTGACTTGCTGCTCCTTCCACTCCTAGCATTAGCCTTCCTGCCTCCAGACTCCTATCAACTCACGCGTGCCACCGGGCCTCTGCCCCTTTGCCTCTGCCTCTGCTTCCCATTTTCCCCCTCCTCCTTCTGAGCTTCCCAGGCTGCACAGCTCCCGACGCATCTCTTCCCTTCCTCTGAGGAATTCAGAACCCCCTCCCTCTTCCTGGCCCTTCTTATCTTCTCCAATTCGCCCTCTGCTCTCATCCTCTGTACTCCTGGCCTCTCCCGGTCCGCTCGTGCACAACAGTCCGCATTCATCTAAGCTGTTGTCTCCCTGTTCGGTCCCCAAATCCCTCTGCTTCTTTTCTCGGTGCAGGAGGTGTGTATATGAGGTAGGAGGGTAGCGGCCTTCCTTTTCTACCTTGTGGCTCCTTCTCCTGGGACTGACATCCTATTAGTCTGGACAAAGCATCTGCTCCCTTGACCGAGACCACTTGAAGTCCTTCCCTGGCTTGCCAGGTAGCAGCCTGGTGTGCTTCTGAGGTTGCAGGACTGCGCATGCGCGGCCCGCCGAGGAGCAGCATAGCCTCCGGGAGGTGGCTGGATGTTTTGGGTTTCCATGCCTTGTCCAGTGTGCTGAGGTGCATTTGCATTTGCATTCCAACAGGATCAGCTTTAGCGGGAGGGGGAGTGACGCCTCTTAGCGGTAGTCAGTTGGTGCTCACAGGCCATCAGGCCCTGCTTATGCCTCCTTGACTGCACATGCGCCCCAGGGGTGCTGGGAAGCCTCTGGGCGGTGCCCGGAGGGTTTGGGGCTCTGTGACGTGGTCAGGTTCTAGGCGCCACCTGCTGACGTGTGCCAGTGTTCCAAGTGGAGTTGCCATAGCGAAAGGGACGCGAAGGCCCTTAGGGGTTGGCTCTGACTGCTCACCAGTTCTCACAGGCCAACAGGGAAGTACAGGAGCTCCGGAGCCTCAAATCGCGCACCTGGAAACCCCGCTGGGACGGGCTGGGTCCACTTTTCACCTCCGCTCCCGCTCCATCCCACATCCTGGCTCAACCCGTGTTGGACAGCTCCCCCACCTCCTCTGCCCTTGCCAGTCCTGGAAGTGGCCGGTGTCTGGATCCGCCACCTCTCTCCCCATCAACGTCATCTGTTTGATGACAGCAGAATGGAGATTCAAGGTCAGCAGCTGAGGGGTTATTGGGTTCTCCTAACTGCACAGGTGTCTTCCCCTGCTGTCCTCACCTGTTTCCCATTCCCAGTACCATGCGGCTTGCGCGACCTGAATTGCAAAACACTCTTGGCGGAATGCAATGAGGGGAGACATATGAATGCAGCAGGACCACGGGATTATGCCCAGGAAGTGCCCCAACCAAAGAAGGCATTCTTTACCCCTCTGGTCTACACCCTGAAGCAAGGCACTGTAGGCAGACAGGGGCAGAGGCCTGTGCCCCAGAATGCCCTGGCTCTATTTCCGTCTCGTTGGTACATGGAGGGGGTGGGGGATGAGGGGCGCCCGTCCCGTGGCCAGCATCCTGGCCTTCCTTGCCACCAACTTCCATCAGCGGCTGAATTCCTGAATCTTGTCCCCTGCACTCATACTTGCTTCAGCACAAACTCCCTGAGATTCTCTCTTCATGCCCTCCTTGTCCCTGACTTGCTGCTCCTTCCACTCCTAGCATTAGCCTTCCTGCCTCCAGACTCCTATCAACTCACGCGTGCCACCGGGCCTCTGCCCCTTTGCCTCTGCCTCTGCTTCCCATTTTCCCCCTCCTCCTTCTGAGCTTCCCAGGCTGCACAGCTCCCGACGCATCTCTTCCCTTCCTCTGAGGAATTCAGAACCCCCTCCCTCTTCCTGGCCCTTCTTATCTTCTCCAATTCGCCCTCTGCTCTCATCCTCTGTACTCCTGGCCTCTCCCGGTCCTCTCGTGCACAACAGTCCGCATTCATCTAAGCTGTTGTCTCCCTGTTCGGTCCCCAAATCCCTCTGCTTCTTTTCTCGGTGCAGGAGGTGTGTATATGAGGTAGGAGGGTAGCGGCCTTCCTTTTCTACCTTGTGGCTCCTTCTCCTGGGACTGACATCCTATTAGTCTGGACAAAGCATCTGCTCCCTTGACCGAGACCACTTGAAGTCCTTCCCTGGCTTGCCAGGTAGCAGCCTGGTGTGCTTCTGAGGTTGCAGGACTGCGCATGCGCGGCCCGCCGAGGAGCAGCATAGCCTCCGGGAGGTGGCTGGATGTTTTGGGTTTCCATGCCTTGTCCAGTGTGCTGAGGTGCATTTGCATTTGCATTCCAACAGGATCAGCTTTAGCGGGAGGGGGAGTGACGCCTCTTAGCGGTAGTCAGTTGGTGCTCACAGGCCATCAGGCCCTGCTTATGCCTCCTTGACTGCACATGCGCCCCAGGGGTGCTGGGAAGCCTCTGGGCGGTGCCCGGAGGGTTTGGCGCTCTGTGACGTGGTCAGGTTCTAGGCGCCACCTGCTGACGTGTGCCAGTGTTCCAAGTGGAGTTGCCATAGCGAAAGGGACGCGAAGGCCCTTAGGGGTTGGCTCTGACTGCTCACCAGTTCTCACAGGCCAACAGGGAAGTACAGGAGCTCCGGAGCCTCAAATCGCGCACCTGGAAACCCCGCTGGGACGGGCTGGGTCCAATTTTCACCTCCGCTCCCGCTCCATCCCACATCCTGGCTCAACCCGTGTTGGACAGCTCCCCCACCTCCTCTGCCCTTGCCAGTCCTGGAAGTGGCCGGTGTCTGAATCCGCCACCTCTCTCCCCATCAACGTCATCTGTTTGATGACAGCAGAATGGAGATTCAAGGTCAGCAGCTGAGGGGTTATTGGGTTCTCCTAACTGCACAGGTGTCTTCCCCTGCTGTCCTCACCTGTTTCCCATTCCCAGTACCATGCAGCTTGAGCGACCTGAATTGCAAAACACTCTTGGCGGAATGCAATGAGGGGAGACATATGAATGCAGCAGGACCACGGGATTATGCCCAGGAAGTGCCCCAACCAAAGAAGGCATTCTTTACCCCTCTGGTCTACACCCTGAAGCAAGGCACTGTAGGCAGACAGGGGCAGAGGCCTGTGCCCCAGAATGCCCTGGCTCTATTTCCGTCTCGTTGGTACATGGAGGGGGTGGGGGATGAGGGGCGCCCGTCCCGTGGCCAGCATCCTGGCCTTCCTTGCCACCAACTTCCATCAGCGGCTGAATTCCTGAGTCTTGTCCCCTGCACTCATACTTGCTTCAGCACAAACTCCCTGAGATTCTCTCTTCATGCCCTCCTTGTCCCTGACTTGCTGCTCCTTCCACTCCTAGCATTAGCCTTCCTGCCTCCAGACTCCTATCAACTCACGCGTGCCACCGGGCCTCTGCCCCTTTGCCTCTGCCTCTGCTTCCCATTTTCCCCCTCCTCCTTCTGAGCTTCCCAGGCTGCACAGCTCCCGACGCATCTCTTCCCTTCCTCTGAGGAATTCAGAACCCCCTCCCTCTTCCTGGCCCTTCTTATCTTCTCCAATTCGCCCTCTGCTCTCATCCTCTGTACTCCTGGCCTCTCCCGGTCCTCTCGTGCACAACAGTCCGCATTCATCTAAGCTGTTGTCTCCCTGTTCGGTCCCCAAATCCCTCTGCTTCTTTTCTCGGTGCAGGAGGTGTGTATATGAGGTAGGAGGGTAGCGGCCTTCCTTTTCTACCTTGTGGCTCCTTCTCCTGGGACTGACATCCTATTAGTCTGGACAAAGCATCTGCTCCCTTGACCGAGACCACTTGAAGTCCTTCCCTGGCTTGCCAGGTAGCAGCCTGGTGTGCTTCTGAGGTTGCAGGACTGCGCATGCGCGGCCCGCCGAGGAGCAGCATAGCCTCCGGGAGGTGGCTGGATGTTTTGGGTTTCCATGCCTTGTCCAGTGTGCTGAGGTGCATTTGCATTTGCATTCCAACAGGATCAGCTTTAGCGGGAGGGGGAGTGACGCCTCTTAGCGGTAGTCAGTTGGTGCTCACAGGCCATCAGGCCCTGCTTATGCCTCCTTGACTGCACATGCGCCCCAGGGGTGCTGGGAAGCCTCTGGGCGGTGCCCGGAGGGTTTGGCGCTCTGTGACGTGGTCAGGTTCTAGGCGCCACCTGCTGACGTGTGCCAGTGTTCCAAGTGGAGTTGCCATAGCGAAAGGGACGCGAAGGCCCTTAGGGGTTGGCTCTGACTGCTCACCAGTTCTCACAGGCCAACAGGGAAGTACAGGAGCTCCGGAGCCTCAAATCGCGCACCTGGAAACCCCGCTGGGACGGGCTGGGTCCACTTTTCACCTCCGCTCCCGCTCCATCCCACATCCTGGCTCAACCCGTGTTGGACAGCTCCCCCACCTCCTCTGCCCTTGCCAGTCCTGGAAGTGGCCGGTGTCTGAATCCGCCACCTCTCTCCCCATCAACGTCATCTGTTTGATGACAGCAGAATGGAGATTCAAGGTCAGCAGCTGAGGGGTTATTGGGTTCTCCTAACTGCACAGGTGTCTTCCCCTGCTGTCCTCACCTGTTTCCCATTCCCAGTACCATGCAGCTTGAGCGACCTGAATTGCAAAACACTCTTGGCGGAATGCAATGAGGGGAGACATATGAATGCAGCAGGACCACGGGATTATGCCCAGGAAGTGCCCCAACCAAAGAAGGCATTCTTTACCCCTCTGGTCTACACCCTGAAGCAAGGCACTGTAGGCAGACAGGGGCAGAGGCCTGTGCCCCAGAATGCCCTGGCTCTATTTCCGTCTCGTTGGTACATGGAGGGGGTGGGGGATGAGGGGCGCCCGTCCCGTGGCCAGCATCCTGGCCTTCCTTGCCACCAACTTCCATCAGCGGCTGAATTCCTGAGTCTTGTCCCCTGCACTCATACTTGCTTCAGCACAAACTCCCTGAGATTCTCTCTTCATGCCCTCCTTGTCCCTGACTTGCTGCTCCTTCCACTCCTAGCATTAGCCTTCCTGCCTCCAGACTCCTATCAACTCACGCGTGCCACCGGGCCTCTGCCCCTTTGCCTCTGCCTCTGCTTCCCATTTTCCCCCTCCTCCTTCTGAGCTTCCCAGGCTGCACAGCTCCCGACGCATCTCTTCCCTTCCTCTGAGGAATTCAGAACCCCCTCCCTCTTCCTGGCCCTTCTTATCTTCTCCAATTCGCCCTCTGCTCTCATCCTCTGTACTCCTGGCCTCTCCCGGTCCTCTCGTGCACAACAGTCCGCATTCATCTAAGCTGTTGTCTCCCTGTTCGGTCCCCAAATCCCTCTGCTTCTTTTCTCGGTGCAGGAGGTGTGTATATGAGGTAGGAGGGTAGCGGCCTTCCTTTTCTACCTTGTGGCTCCTTCTCCTGCGACTGACATCCTATTAGTCTGGACAAAGCATCTGCTCCCTTGACCGAGACCACTTGAAGTCCTTCCCTGGCTTGCCAGGTAGCAGCCTGGTGTGCTTCTGAGGTTGCAGGACTGCGCATGCGCGGCCCGCCGAGGAGCAGCATAGCCTCCGGGAGGTGGCTGGATGTTTTGGGTTTCCATGCCTTGTCCAGTGTGCTGAGGTGCATTTGCATTTGCATTCCAACAGGATCAGCTTTAGCGGGAGGGGGAGTGACGCCTCTTAGCGGTAGTCAGTTGGTGCTCACAGGCCATCAGGCCCTGCTTATGCCTCCTTGACTGCACATGCGCCCCAGGGGTGCTGGGAAGCCTCTGGGCGGTGCCCGGAGGGTTTGGCGCTCTGTGACGTGGTCAGGTTCTAGGCGCCACCTGCTGACGTGTGCCAGTGTTCCAAGTGGAGTTGCCATAGCGAAAGGGACGCGAAGGCCCTTAGGGGTTGGCTCTCACGGCTCACCAGTTCTCACAGGCCAACAGGGAAGTACAGGAGCTCCGGAGCCTCAAATCACGCACCTGGAAACCCCGCTGGGACGGGCTGGGTCCACTTTTCACCTCCGCTCCCGCTCCATCCCACATCCTGGCTCAACCCGTGTTGGACAGCTCCCCCACCTCCTCTGCCCTTGCCAGTCCTGGAAGTGGCCGGTGTCTGGATCCGCCACCTCTCTCCCCATCAACGTCATCTGTTTGATGACAGCAGAATGGAGATTCAAGGTCAGCAGCTGAGGGGTTATTGGGTTCTCCTAACTGCACAGGTGTCTTCCCCTGCTGTCCTCACCTGTTTCCCATTCCCAGTACCATGCGGCTTGAGCGACCTGAATTGCAAAACACTCTTGGCGGAATGCAATGAGGGGAGACATATGAATGCAGCAGGACCACGGGATTATGCCCAGGAAGTGCCCCAACCAAAGAAGGCATTCTTTACCCCTCTGGTCTACACCCTGAAGCAAGGCACTGTAGGCAGACAGGGGCAGAGGCCTGTGCCCCAGAATGCCCTGGCTCTATTTCCGTCTCGTTGGTACATGGAGGGGGTGGGGGATGAGGGGCGCCCGTCCCGTGGCCAGCATCCTGGCCTTCCTTGCCACCAACTTCCATCAGCGGCTGAATTCCTGAGTCTTGTCCCCTGCACTCATACTTGCTTCAGCACAAACTCCCTGAGATTCTCTCTTCATGCCCTCCTTGTCCCTGACTTGCTGCTCCTTCCACTCCTAGCATTAGCCTTCCTGCCTCCAGACTCCTATCAACTCACGCGTGCCACCGGGCCTCTGCCCCTTTGCCTCTGCCTCTGCTTCCCATTTTCCCCCTCCTCCTTCTGAGCTTCCCAGGCTGCACAGCTCCCGACGCATCTCTTCCCTTCCTCTGAGGAATTCAGAACCCCCTCCCTCTTCCTGGCCCTTCTTATCTTCTCCAATTCGCCCTCTGCTCTCATCCTCTGTACTCCTGGCCTCTCCCGGTCCTCTCGTGCACAACAGTCCGCATTCATCTAAGCTGTTGTCTCCCTGTTCGGTCCCCAAATCCCTCTGCTTCTTTTCTCGGTGCAGGAGGTGTGTATATGAGGTAGGAGGGTAGCGGCCTTCCTTTTCTACCTTGTGGCTCCTTCTCCTGCGACTGACATCCTATTAGTCTGGACAAAGCATCTGCTCCCTTGACCGAGACCACTTGAAGTCCTTCCCTGGCTTGCCAGGTAGCAGCCTGGTGTGCTTCTGAGGTTGCAGGACTGCGCATGCGCGGCCCGCCGAGGAGCAGCATAGCCTCCGGGAGGTGGCTGGATGTTTTGGGTTTCCATGCCTTGTCCAGTGTGCTGAGGTGCATTTGCATTTGCATTCCAACAGGATCAGCTTTAGCGGGAGGGGGAGTGACGCCTCTTAGCGGTAGTCAGTTGGTGCTCACAGGCCATCAGGCCCTGCTTATGCCTCCTTGACTGCACATGCGCCCCAGGGGTGCTGGGAAGCCTCTGGGCGGTGCCCGGAGGGTTTGGCGCTCTGTGACGTGGTCAGGTTCTAGGCGCCACCTGCTGACGTGTGCCAGTGTTCCAAGTGGAGTTGCCATAGCGAAAGGGACGCGAAGGCCCTTAGGGGTTGGCTCTCACGGCTCACCAGTTCTCACAGGCCAACAGGGAAGTACAGGAGCTCCGGAGCCTCAAATCACGCACCTGGAAACCCCGCTGGGACGGGCTGGGTCCACTTTTCACCTCCGCTCCCGCTCCATCCCACATCCTGGCTCAACCCGTGTTGGACAGCTCCCCCACCTCCTCTGCCCTTGCCAGTCCTGGAAGTGGCCGGTGTCTGGATCCGCCACCTCTCTCCCCATCAACGTCATCTGTTTGATGACAGCAGAATGGAGATTCAAGGTCAGCAGCTGAGGGGTTATTGGGTTCTCCTAACTGCACAGGTGTCTTCCCCTGCTGTCCTCACCTGTTTCCCATTCCCAGTACCATGCGGCTTGAGCGACCTGAATTGCAAAACACTCTTGGCGGAATGCAATGAGGGGAGACATATGAATGCAGCAGGACCACGGGATTATGCCCAGGAAGTGCCCCAACCAAAGAAGGCATTCTTTACCCCTCTGGTCTACACCCTGAAGCAAGGCACTGTAGGCAGACAGGGGCAGAGGCCTGTGCCCCAGAATGCCCTGGCTCTATTTCCGTCTCGTTGGTACATGGAGGGGGTGGGGGATGAGGGGCGCCCGTCCCGTGGCCAGCATCCTGGCCTTCCTTGCCACCAACTTCCATCAGCGGCTGAATTCCTGAGTCTTGTCCCCTGCACTCATACTTGCTTCAGCACAAACTCCCTGAGATTCTCTCTTCATGCCCTCCTTGTCCCTGACTTGCTGCTCCTTCCACTCCTAGCATTAGCCTTCCTGCCTCCAGACTCCTATCAACTCACGCGTGCCACCGGGCCTCTGCCCCTTTGCCTCTGCCTCTGCTTCCCATTTTCCCCCTCCTCCTTCTGAGCTTCCCAGGCTGCACAGCTCCCGACGCATCTCTTCCCTTCCTCTGAGGAATTCAGAACCCCCTCCCTCTTCCTGGCCCTTCTTATCTTCTCCAATTCGCCCTCTGCTCTCATCCTCTGTACTCCTGGCCTCTCCCGGTCCTCTCGTGCACAACAGTCCGCATTCATCTAAGCTGTTGTCTCCCTGTTCGGTCCCCAAATCCCTCTGCTTCTTTTCTCGGTGCAGGAGGTGTGTATATGAGGTAGGAGGGTAGCGGCCTTCCTTTTCTACCTTGTGGCTCCTTCTCCTGGGACTGACATCCTATTAGTCTGGACAAAGCATCTGCTCCCTTGACCGAGACCACTTGAAGTCCTTCCCTGGCTTGCCAGGTAGCAGCCTGGTGTGCTTCTGAGGTTGCAGGACTGCGCATGCGCGGCCCGCCGAGGAGCAGCATAGCCTCCGGGAGGTGGCTGGATGTTTTGGGTTTCCATGCCTTGTCCAGTGTGCTGAGGTGCATTTGCATTTGCATTCCAACAGGATCAGCTTTAGCGGGAGGGGGAGTGACGCCTCTTAGCGGTAGTCAGTTGGTGCTCACAGGCCATCAGGCCCTGCTTATGCCTCCTTGACGGCACATGCGCCCCAGGGGTGCTGGGAAGCCTCTGGGCGGTGCCCGGAGGGTTTGGCGCTCTGTGACGTGGTCAGGTTCTAGGCGCCACCTGCTGACGTGTGCCAGTGTTCCAAGTGGAGTTGCCATAGCGAAAGGGACGCGAAGGCCCTTAGGGGTTGGCTCTGACTGCTCACCAGTTCTCACAGGCCAACAGGGAAGTACAGGAGCTCCGGAGCCTCAAATCCCGCACCTGGAAACCCCGCTGGGACGGGCTGGGTCCACTTTACACCTCCGCTCCCGCTCCATCCCACATCCTGGCTCAACCCGTGTTGGACAGCTCCCCCACCTCCTCTGCCCTTGCCAGTCCTGGAAGTGGCAGGTGTCTGGATCCGCCACCTCTCTCCCCATCAACGTCATCTGTTTGATGACAGCAGAATGGAGATTCAAGGTCAGCAGCTGAGGGGTTATTGGGTTCTCCTAACTGCACAGGTGTCTTCCCCTGCTGTCCTCACCTGTTTCCCATTCCCAGTACCATGCGGCTTGAGCGACCTGAATTGCAAAACACTCTTGGCGGAATGCAATGAGGGGAGACATATGAATGCAGCAGGACCACGGGATTATGCCCAGGAAGTGCCCCAACCAAAGAAGGCATTCTTTACCCCTCTGGTCTACACCCTGAAGCAAGGCACTGTAGGCAGACAGGGGCAGAGGCCTGTGCCCCAGAATGCCCTGGCTCTATTTCCGTCTCGTTGGTACATGGAGGGGGTGGGGGATGAGGGGCGCCCGTCCCGTGGCCAGCATCCTGGCCTTCCTTGCCACCAACTTCCATCAGCGGCTGAATTCCTGAATCTTGTCCCCTGCACTCATACTTGCTTCAGCACAAACTCCCTGAGATTCTCTCTTCATGCCCTCCTTGTCCCTGACTTGCTGCTCCTTCCACTCCTAGCATTAGCCTTCCTGCCTCCAGACTCCTATCAACTCACGCGTGCCACCGGGCCTCTGCCCCTTTGCCTCTGCCTCTGCTTCCCATTTTCCCCCTCCTCCTTATGAGCTTCCCAGGCTGCACAGCTCCCGACGCATCTCTTCCCTTCCTCTGAGGAATTCAGAACCCCCTCCCTCTTCCTGGCCCTTCTTATCTTCTCCAATTCGCCCTCTGCTCTCATCCTCTGTACTCCTGGCCTCTCCCGGTCCTCTCGTGCACAACAGTCCGCATTCATCTAAGCTGTTGTCTCCCTGTTCGGTCCCCAAATCCCTCTGCTTCTTTTCTCGGTGCAGGAGGTGTGTATATGAGGTAGGAGGGTAGCGGCCTTCCTTTTCTACCTTGTGGCTCCTTCTCCTGCGACTGACATCCTATTAGTGTGCAAAAAGCATCTGCTCACTTGACCGAGACCACTTGAAGTCCTTCCCTGGCTTGCTAGGTAGGAGCCTGGTGTGATACTGAGGTTGCAGGACTGCGCATGCGCGGCCCGCCGAGGAGCAGCATAGCCTCCGGGAGGTGGCTGGATGTTTTGGGTTTCCATGCCTTGTCCAGTGTGCTGAGGTGCATTTGCATTTGCATTCCAACAGGATCAGCTTTAGCGGGAGGGGGAGTGACGCCTCTTAGCGGTAGTCAGTTGGTGCTCACAGGCCATCAGGCCCTGCTTATGCCTCCTTGACTGCACATGCGCCCCAGGGGTGCTGGGAAGCCTCTGGGCGGTGCCCGGAGGGTTTGGCGCTCTGTGACGTGGTCAGGTTCTAGGCGCCACCTGCTGACGTGTGCCAGTGTTCCAAGTGGAGTTGCCATAGCGAAAGGGACGCGAAGGCCCTTAGGGGTTGGCTCTGACTGCTCACCAGTTCTCACAGGCCAACAGGGAAGTACAGGAGCTCCGGAGCCTCAAATCGCGCACCTGGAAACCCCGCTGGGACGGGCTGGGTCCACTTTTCACCTCCGCTCCCGCTCCATCCCACATCCTGGCTCAACCCGTGTTGGACAGCTCCCCCACCTCCTCTGCCCTTGCCAGTCCTGGAAGTGGCCGGTGTCTGAATCCGCCACCTCTCTCCCCATCAACGTCATCTGTTTGATGACAGCAGAATGGAGATTCAAGGTCAGCAGCTGAGGGGTTATTGGGTTCTCCTAACTGCACAGGTGTCTTCCCCTGCTGTCCTCACCTGTTTCCCATTCCCAGTACCATGCAGCTTGAGCGACCTGAATTGCAAAACACTCTTGGCGGAATGCAATGAGGGGAGACATATGAATGCAGCAGGACCACGGGATTATGCCCAGGAAGTGCCCCAACCAAAGAAGGCATTCTTTACCCCTCTGGTCTACACCCTGAAGCAAGGCACTGTAGGCAGACAGGGGCAGAGGCCTGTGCCCCAGAATGCCCTGGCTCTATTTCCGTCTCGTTGGTACATGGAGGGGGTGGGGGATGAGGGGCGCCCGTCCCGTGGCCAGCATCCTGGCCTTCCTTGCCACCAACTTCCATCAGCGGCTGAATTCCTGAATCTTGTCCCCTGCACTCATACTTGCTTCAGCACAAACTCCCTGAGATTCTCTCTTCATGCCCTCCTTGTCCCTGACTTGCTGCTCCTTCCACTCCTAGCATTAGCCTTCCTGCCTCCAGACTCCTATCAACTCACGCGTGCCACCGGGCCTCTGCCCCTTTGCCTCTGCCTCTGCTTCCCATTTTCCCCCTCCTCCTTATGAGCTTCCCAGGCTGCACAGCTCCCGACGCATCTCTTCCCTTCCTCTGAGGAATTCAGAACCCCCTCCCTCTTCCTGGCCCTTCTTATCTTCTCCAATTCGCCCTCTGCTCTCATCCTCTGTACTCCTGGCCTCTCCCGGTCCTCTCGTGCACAACAGTCCGCATTCATCTAAGCTGTTGTCTCCCTGTTCGGTCCCCAAATCCCTCTGCTTCTTTTCTCGGTGCAGGAGGTGTGTATATGAGGTAGGAGGGTAGCGGCCTTCCTTTTCTACCTTGTGGCTCCTTCTCCTGCGACTGACATCCTATTAGTGTGCAAAAAGCATCTGCTCACTTGACCGAGACCACTTGAAGTCCTTCCCTGGCTTGCTAGGTAGGAGCCTGGTGTGATACTGAGGTTGCAGGACTGCGCATGCGCGGCCCGCCGAGGAGCAGCATAGCCTCCGGGAGGTGGCTGGATGTTTTGGGTTTCCATGCCTTGTCCAGTGTGCTGAGGTGCATTTGCATTTGCATTCCAACAGGATCAGCTTTAGCGGGAGGGGGAGTGACGCCTCTTAGCGGTAGTCAGTTGGTGCTCACAGGCCATCAGGCCCTGCTTATGCCTCCTTGACTGCACATGCGCCCCAGGGGTGCTGGGAAGCCTCTGGGCGGTGCCCGGAGGGTTTGGCGCTCTGTGACGTGGTCAGGTTCTAGGCGCCACCTGCTGACGTGTGCCAGTGTTCCAAGTGGAGTTGCCATAGCGAAAGGGACGCGAAGGCCCTTAGGGGTTGGCTCTGACTGCTCACCAGTTCTCACAGGCCAACAGGGAAGTACAGGAGCTCCGGAGCCTCAAATCGCGCACCTGGAAACCCCGCTGGGACGGGCTGGGTCCACTTTTCACCTCCGCTCCCGCTCCATCCCACATCCTGGCTCAACCCGTGTTGGACAGCTCCCCCACCTCCTCTGCCCTTGCCAGTCCTGGAAGTGGCCGGTGTCTGATCCGCCACCTCTCTCCCCATCAACGTCATCTGTTTGATGACAGCAGAATGGAGATTCAAGGTCAGCAGCTGAGGGGTTATTGGGTTCTCCTAACTGCACAGGTGTCTTCCCCTGCTGTCCTCACCTGTTTCCCATTCCCAGTACCATGCGGCTTGAGCGACCTGAATTGCAAAACACTCTTGGCGGAATGCAATGAGGGGAGACATATGAATGCAGCAGGACCACGGGATTATGCCCAGGAAGTGCCCCAACCAAAGAAGGCATTCTTTACCCCTCTGGTCTACACCCTGAAGCAAGGCACTGTAGGCAGACAGGGGCAGAGGCCTGTGCCCCAGAATGCCCTGGCTCTATTTCCGTCTCGTTGGTACATGGAGGGGGTGGGGGATGAGGGGCGCCCGTCCCGTGGCCAGCATCCTGGCCTTCCTTGCCACCAACTTCCATCAGCGGCTGAATTCCTGAGTCTTGTCCCCTGCACTCATACTTGCTTCAGCACAAACTCCCTGAGATTCTCTCTTCATGCCCTCCTTGTCCCTGACTTGCTGCTCCTTCCACTCCTAGCATTAGCCTTCCTGCCTCCAGACTCCTATCAACTCACGCGTGCCACCGGGCCTCTGCCCCTTTGCCTCTGCCTCTGCTTCCCATTTTCCCCCTCCTCCTTCTGAGCTTCCCAGGCTGCACAGCTCCCGACGCATCTCTTCCCTTCCTCTGAGGAATTCAGAACCCCCTCCCTCTTCCTGGCCCTTCTTATCTTCTCCAATTCGCCCTCTGCTCTCATCCTCTGTACTCCTGGCCTCTCCCGGTCCTCTCGTGCACAACAGTCCGCATTCATCTAAGCTGTTGTCTCCCTGTTCGGTCCCCAAATCCCTCTGCTTCTTTTCTCGGTGCAGGAGGTGTGTATATGAGGTAGGAGGGTAGCGGCCTTCCTTTTCTACCTTGTGGCTCCTTCTCCTGCGACTGACATCCTATTAGTGTGCAAAAAGCATCTGCTCACTTGACCGAGACCACTTGAAGTCCTTCCCTGGCTTGCTAGGTAGGAGCCTGGTGTGATACTGAGGTTGCAGGACTGCGCATGCGCGGCCCGCCGAGGAGCAGCATAGCCTCCGGGAGGTGGCTGGATGTTTTGGGTTTCCATGCCTTGTCCAGTGTGCTGAGGTGCATTTGCATTTGCATTCCAACAGGATCAGCTTTAGCGGGAGGGGGAGTGACGCCTCTTAGCGGTAGTCAGTTGGTGCTCACAGGCCATCAGGCCCTGCTTATGCCTCCTTGACTGCACATGCGCCCCAGGGGTGCTGGGAAGCCTCTGGGCGGTGCCCGGAGGGTTTGGCGCTCTGTGACGTGGTCAGGTTCTAGGCGCCACCTGCTGACGTGTGCCAGTGTTCCAAGTGGAGTTGCCATAGCGAAAGGGACGCGAAGGCCCTTAGGGGTTGGCTCTGACTGCTCACCAGTTCTCACAGGCCAACAGGGAAGTACAGGAGCTCCGGAGCCTCAAATCGCGCACCTGGAAACCCCGCTGGGACGGGCTGGGTCCACTTTTCACCTCCGCTCCCGCTCCATCCCACATCCTGGCTCAACCCGTGTTGGACAGCTCCCCCACCTCCTCTGCCCTTGCCAGTCCTGGAAGTGGCCGGTGTCTGGATCCGCCACCTCTCTCCCCATCAACGTCATCTGTTTGATGACAGCAGAATGGAGATTCAAGGTCAGCAGCTGAGGGGTTATTGGGTTCTCCTAACTGCACAGGTGTCTTCCCCTGCTGTCCTCACCTGTTTCCCATTCCCAGTACCATGCGGCTTGAGCGACCTGAATTGCAAAACACTCTTGGCGGAATGCAATGAGGGGAGACATATGAATGCAGCAGGACCACGGGATTATGCCCAGGAAGTGCCCCAACCAAAGAAGGCATTCTTTACCCCTCTGGTCTACACCCTGAAGCAAGGCACTGTAGGCAGACAGGGGCAGAGGCCTGTGCCCCAGAATGCCCTGGCTCTATTTCCGTCTCGTTGGTACATGGAGGGGGTGGGGGATGAGGGGCGCCCGTCCCGTGGCCAGCATCCTGGCCTTCCTTGCCACCAACTTCCATCAGCGGCTGAATTCCTGAGTCTTGTCCCCTGCACTCATACTTGCTTCAGCACAAACTCCCTGAGATTCTCTCTTCATGCCCTCCTTGTCCCTGCTTGCTGCTCCTTCCACTCCTAGCATTAGCCTTCCTGCCTCCAGACTCCTATCAACTCACGCGTGCCACCGGGCCTCTGCCCCTTTGCCTCTGCCTCTGCTTCCCATTTTCCCCCTCCTCCTTCTGAGCTTCCCAGGCTGCACAGCTCCCGACGCATCTCTTCCCTTCCTCTGAGGAATTCAGAACCCCCTCCCTCTTCCTGGCCCTTCTTATCTTCTCCAATTCGCCCTCTGCTCTCATCCTCTGTACTCCTGGCCTCTCCCGGTCCTCTCGTGCACAACAGTCCGCATTCATCTAAGCTGTTGTCTCCCTGTTCGGTCCCCAAATCCCTCTGCTTCTTTTCTCGGTGCAGGAGGTGTGTATATGAGGTAGGAGGGTAGCGGCCTTCCTTTTCTACCTTGTGGCTCCTTCTCCTGCGACTGACATCCTATTAGTCTGCAAAAAGCATCTGCTCACTTGACCGAGACCACTTGAAGTCCTTCCCTGGCTTGCTAGGTAGGAGCCTGGTGTGATACTGAGGTTGCAGGACTGCGCATGCGCGGCCCGCCGAGGAGCAGCATAGCCTCCGGGAGGTGGCTGGATGTTTTGGGTTTCCATGCCTTGTCCAGTGTGCTGAGGTGCATTTGCATTTGCATTCCAACAGGATCAGCTTTAGCGGGAGGGGGAGTGACGCCTCTTAGCGGTAGTCAGTTGGTGCTCACAGGCCATCAGGCCCTGCTTATGCCTCCTTGACTGCACATGCGCCCCAGGGGTGCTGGGAAGCCTCTGGGCGGTGCCCGGAGGGTTTGGCGCTCTGTGACGTGGTCAGGTTCTAGGCGCCACCTGCTGACGTGTGCCAGTGTTCCAAGTGGAGTTGCCATAGCGAAAGGGACGCGAAGGCCCTTAGGGGTTGGCTCTGACTGCTCACCAGTTCTCACAGGCCAACAGGGAAGTACAGGAGCTCCGGAGCCTCAAATCGCGCACCTGGAAACCCCGCTGGGACGGGCTGGGTCCACTTTTCACCTCCGCTCCCGCTCCATCCCACATCCTGGCTCAACCCGTGTTGGACAGCTCCCCCACCTCCTCTGCCCTTGCCAGTCCTGGAAGTGGCCGGTGTCTGGATCCGCCACCTCTCTCCCCATCAACGTCATCTGTTTGATGACAGCAGAATGGAGATTCAAGGTCAGCAGCTGAGGGGTTATTGGGTTCTCCTAACTGCACAGGTGTCTTCCCCTGCTGTCCTCACCTGTTTCCCATTCCCAGTACCATGCGGCTTGAGCGACCTGAATTGCAAAACACTCTTGGCGGAATGCAATGAGGGGAGACATATGAATGCAGCAGGACCACGGGATTATGCCCAGGAAGTGCCCCAACCAAAGAAGGCATTCTTTACCCCTCTGGTCTACACCCTGAAGCAAGGCACTGTAGGCAGACAGGGGCAGAGGCCTGTGCCCCAGAATGCCCTGGCTCTATTTCCGTCTCGTTGGTACATGGAGGGGGTGGGGGATGAGGGGCGCCCGTCCCGTGGCCAGCATCCTGGCCTTCCTTGCCACCAACTTCCATCAGCGGCTGAATTCCTGAGTCTTGTCCCCTGCACTCATACTTGCTTCAGCACAAACTCCCTGAGATTCTCTCTTCATGCCCTCCTTGTCCCTGACTTGCTGCTCCTTCCACTCCTAGCATTAGCCTTCCTGCCTCCAGACTCCTATCAACTCACGCGTGCCACCGGGCCTCTGCCCCTTTGCCTCTGCCTCTGCTTCCCATTTTCCCCCTCCTCCTTCTGAGCTTCCCAGGCTGCACAGCTCCCGACGCATCTCTTCCCTTCCTCTGAGGAATTCAGAACCCCCTCCCTCTTCCTGGCCCTTCTTATCTTCTCCAATTCGCCCTCTGCTCTCATCCTCTGTACTCCTGGCCTCTCCCGGTCCTCTCGTGCACAACAGTCCGCATTCATCTAAGCTGTTGTCTCCCTGTTCGGTCCCCAAATCCCTCTGCTTCTTTTCTCGGTGCAGGAGGTGTGTATATGAGGTAGGAGGGTAGCGGCCTTCCTTTTCTACCTTGTGGCTCCTTCTCCTGCGACTGACATCCTATTAGTCTGGACAAAGCATCTGCTCCCTTGACCGAGACCACTTGAAGTCCTTCCCTGGCTTGCTAGGTAGGAGCCTGGTGTGATACTGAGGTTGCAGGACTGCGCATGCGCGGCCCGCCGAGGAGCAGCATAGCCTCCGGGAGGTGGCTGGATGTTTTGGGTTTCCATGCCTTGTCCAGTGTGCTGAGGTGCATTTGCATTTGCATTCCAACAGGATCAGCTTTAGCGGGAGGGGGAGTGACGCCTCTTAGCGGTAGTCAGTTGGTGCTCACAGGCCATCAGGCCCTGCTTATGCCTCCTTGACTGCACATGCGCCCCAGGGGTGCTGGGAAGCCTCTGGGCGGTGCCCGGAGGGTTTGGCGCTCTGTGACGTGGTCAGGTTCTAGGCGCCACCTGCTGACGTGTGCCAGTGTTCCAAGTGGAGTTGCCATAGCGAAAGGGACGCGAAGGCCCTTAGGGGTTGGCTCTGACTGCTCACCAGTTCTCACAGGCCAACAGGGAAGTACAGGAGCTCCGGAGCCTCAAATCGCGCACCTGGAAACCCCGCTGGGACGGGCTGGGTCCACTTTTCACCTCCGCTCCCGCTCCATCCCACATCCTGGCTCAACCCGTGTTGGACAGCTCCCCCACCTCCTCTGCCCTTGCCAGTCCTGGAAGTGGCCGGTGTCTGGATCCGCCACCTCTCTCCCCATCAACGTCATCTGTTTGATGACAGCAGAATGGAGATTCAAGGTCAGCAGCTGAGGGGTTATTGGGTTCTCCTAACTGCACAGGTGTCTTCCCCTGCTGTCCTCACCTGTTTCCCATTCCCAGTACCATGCGGCTTGAGCGACCTGAATTGCAAAACACTCTTGGCGGAATGCAATGAGGGGAGACATATGAATGCAGCAGGACCACGGGATTATGCCCAGGAAGTGCCCCAACCAAAGAAGGCATTCTTTACCCCTCTGGTCTACACCCTGAAGCAAGGCACTGTAGGCAGACAGGGGCAGAGGCCTGTGCCCCAGAATGCCCTGGCTCTATTTCCGTCTCGTTGGTACATGGAGGGGGTGGGGGATGAGGGGCGCCCGTCCCGTGGCCAGCATCCTGGCCTTCCTTGCCACCAACTTCCATCAGCGGCTGAATTCCTGAGTCTTGTCCCCTGCACTCATACTTGCTTCAGCACAAACTCCCTGAGATTCTCTCTTCATGCCCTCCTTGTCCCTGACTTGCTGCTCCTTCCACTCCTAGCATTAGCCTTCCTGCCTCCAGACTCCTATCAACTCACGCGTGCCACCGGGCCTCTGCCCCTTTGCCTCTGCCTCTGCTTCCCATTTTCCCCCTCCTCCTTCTGAGCTTCCCAGGCTGCACAGCTCCCGACGCATCTCTTCCCTTCCTCTGAGGAATTCAGAACCCCCTCCCTCTTCCTGGCCCTTCTTATCTTCTCCAATTCGCCCTCTGCTCTCATCCTCTGTACTCCTGGCCTCTCCCGGTCCTCTCGTGCACAACAGTCCGCATTCATCTAAGCTGTTGTCTCCCTGTTCGGTCCCCAAATCCCTCTGCTTCTTTTCTCGGTGCAGGAGGTGTGTATATGAGGTAGGAGGGTAGCGGCCTTCCTTTTCTACCTTGTGGCTCCTTCTCCTGCGACTGACATCCTATTAGTCTGGACAAAGCATCTGCTCCCTTGACCGAGACCACTTGAAGTCCTTCCCTGGCTTGCTAGGTAGGAGCCTGGTGTGATACTGAGGTTGCAGGACTGCGCATGCGCGGCCCGCCGAGGAGCAGCATAGCCTCCGGGAGGTGGCTGGAT
Source organism: Perognathus longimembris pacificus (assembly GCF_023159225.1). Taxonomy (NCBI): domain Eukaryota; kingdom Metazoa; phylum Chordata; class Mammalia; order Rodentia; family Heteromyidae; genus Perognathus; species Perognathus longimembris. Next base: position 13,863 of record NW_025961410.1, on the reverse strand, counting down.
GTTTTGGGTTTCCATGCCTTGTCCAGTGTGCTGAGGTGCATTTGCATTTGCATTCCAACAGGATCAGCTTTAGCGGGAGGGGGAGTGACGCCTCTTAGCGGTAGTCAGTTGGTGCTCACAGGCCATCAGGCCCTGCTTATGCCTCCTTGACTGCACATGCGCCCCAGGGGTGCTGGGAAGCCTCTGGGCGGTGCCCGGAGGGTTTGGCGCTCTGTGACGTGGTCAGGTTCTAGGCGCCACCTGCTGACGTGTGCCAGTGTTCCAAGTGGAGTTGCCATAGCGAAAGGGACGCGAAGGCCCTTAGGGGTTGGCTCTGACTGCTCACCAGTTCTCACAGGCCAACAGGGAAGTACAGGAGCTCCGGAGCCTCAAATCGCGCACCTGGAAACCCCGCTGGGACGGGCTGGGTCCACTTTTCACCTCCGCTCCCGCTCCATCCCACATCCTGGCTCAACCCGTGTTGGACAGCTCCCCCACCTCCTCTGCCCTTGCCAGTCCTGGAAGTGGAGGGTGTCTGGATCCGCCACCTCTCTCCCCATCAACGTCATCTGTTTGATGACAGCAGAATGGAGATTCAAGGTCAGCAGCTGAGGGGTTATTGGGTTCTCCTAACTGCACAGGTGTCTTCCCCTGCTGTCCTCACCTGTTTCCCATTCCCAGTACCATGCGGCTTGAGCGACCTGAATTGCAAAACACTCTTGGCGGAATGCAATGAGGGGAGACATATGAATGCAGCAGGACCACGGGATTATGCCCAGGAAGTGCCCCAACCAAAGAAGGCATTCTTTACCCCTCTGGTCTACACCCTGAAGCAAGGCACTGTAGGCAGACAGGGGCAGAGGCCTGTGCCCCAGAATGCCCTGGCTCTATTTCCGTCTCGTTGGTACATGGAGGGGGTGGGGGATGAGGGGCGCCCGTCCCGTGGCCAGCATCCTGGCCTTCCTTGCCACCAACTTCCATCAGCGGCTGAATTCCTGAGTCTTGTCCCCTGCACTCATACTTGCTTCAGCACAAACTCCCTGAGATTCTCTCTTCATGCCCTCCTTGTCCCTGACTTGCTGCTCCTTCCACTCCTAGCATTAGCCTTCCTGCCTCCAGACTCCTATCAACTCACGCGTGCCACCGGGCCTCTGCCCCTTTGCCTCTGCCTCTGCTTCCCATTTTCCCCCTCCTCCTTCTGAGCTTCCCAGGCTGCACAGCTCCCGACGCATCTCTTCCCTTCCTCTGAGGAATTCAGAACCCCCTCCCTCTTCCTGGCCCTTCTTATCTTCTCCAATTCGCCCTCTGCTCTCATCCTCTGTACTCCTGGCCTCTCCCGGTCCTCTCGTGCACAACAGTCCGCATTCATCTAAGCTGTTGTCTCCCTGTTCGGTCCCCAAATCCCTCTGCTTCTTTTCTCGGTGCAGGAGGTGTGTATATGAGGTAGGAGGGTAGCGGCCTTCCTTTTCTACCTTGTGGCTCCTTCTCCTGCGACTGACATCCTATTAGTCTGGACAAAGCATCTGCTCCCTTGACCGAGACCACTTGAAGTCCTTCCCTGGCTTGCTAGGTAGGAGCCTGGTGTGATACTGAGGTTGCAGGACTGCGCATGCGCGGCCCGCCGAGGAGCAGCATAGCCTCCGGGAGGTGGCTGGATGTTTTGGGTTTCCATGCCTTGTCCAGTGTGCTGAGGTGCATTTGCATTTGCATTCCAACAGGATCAGCTTTAGCGGGAGGGGGAGTGACGCCTCTTAGCGGTAGTCAGTTGGTGCTCACAGGCCATCAGGCCCTGCTTATGCCTCCTTGACTGCACATGCGCCCCAGGGGTGCTGGGAAGCCTCTGGGCGGTGCCCGGAGGGTTTGGCGCTCTGTGACGTGGTCAGGTTCTAGGCGCCAACTGCTGACGTGTGCCAGTGTTCCAAGTGGAGTTGCCATAGCGAAAGGGACGCGAAGGCCCTTAGGGGTTGGCTCTGACTGCTCACCAGTTCTCACAGGCCAACAGGGAAGTACAGGAGCTCCGGAGCCTCAAATCGCGCACCTGGAAACCCCGCTGGGACGGGCTGGGTCCACTTTTCACCTCCGCTCCCGCTCCATCCCACATCCTGGCTCAACCCGTGTTGGACAGCTCCCCCACCTCCTCTGCCCTTGCCAGTCCTGGAAGTGGAGGGTGTCTGGATCCGCCACCTCTCTCCCCATCAACGTCATCTGTTTGATGACAGCAGAATGGAGATTCAAGGTCAGCAGCTGAGGGGTTATTGGGTTCTCCTAACTGCACAGGTGTCTTCCCCTGCTGTCCTCACCTGTTTCCCATTCCCAGTACCATGCGGCTTGAGCGACCTGAATTGCAAAACACTCTTGGCGGAATGCAATGAGGGGAGACATATGAATGCAGCAGGACCACGGGATTATGCCCAGGAAGTGCCCCAACCAAAGAAGGCATTCTTTACCCCTCTGGTCTACACCCTGAAGCAAGGCACTGTAGGCAGACAGGGGCAGAGGCCTGTGCCCCAGAATGCCCTGGCTCTATTTCCGTCTCGTTGGTACATGGAGGGGGTGGGGGATGAGGGGCGCCCGTCCCGTGGCCAGCATCCTGGCCTTCCTTGCCACCAACTTCCATCAGCGGCTGAATTCCTGAGTCTTGTCCCCTGCACTCATACTTGCTTCAGCACAAACTCCCTGAGATTCTCTCTTCATGCCCTCCTTGTCCCTGACTTGCTGCTCCTTCCACTCCTAGCATTAGCCTTCCTGCCTCCAGACTCCTATCAACTCACGCGTGCCACCGGGCCTCTGCCCCTTTGCCTCTGCCTCTGCTTCCCATTTTCCCCCTCCTCCTTCTGAGCTTCCCAGGCTGCACAGCTCCCGACGCATCTCTTCCCTTCCTCTGAGGAATTCAGAACCCCCTCCCTCTTCCTGGCCCTTCTTATCTTCTCCAATTCGCCCTCTGCTCTCATCCTCTGTACTCCTGGCCTCTCCCGGTCCTCTCGTGCACAACAGTCCGCATTCATCTAAGCTGTTGTCTCCCTGTTCGGTCCCCAAATCCCTCTGCTTCTTTTCTCGGTGCAGGAGGTGTGTATATGAGGTAGGAGGGTAGCGGCCTTCCTTTTCTACCTTGTGGCTCCTTCTCCTGCGACTGACATCCTATTAGTCTGGACAAAGCATCTGCTCCCTTGACCGAGACCACTTGAAGTCCTTCCCTGGCTTGCCAGGTAGGAGCCTGGTGTGATACTGAGGTTGCAGGACTGCGCATGCGCGGCCCGCCGAGGAGCAGCATAGCCTCCGGGAGGTGGCTGGATGTTTTGGGTTTCCATGCCTTGTCCAGTGTGCTGAGGTGCATTTGCATTTGCATTCCAACAGGATCAGCTTTAGCGGGAGGGGGAGTGACGCCTCTTAGCGGTAGTCAGTTGGTGCTCACAGGCCATCAGGCCCTGCTTATGCCTCCTTGACTGCACATGCGCCCCAGGGGTGCTGGGAAGCCTCTGGGCGGTGCCCGGAGGGTTTGGCGCTCTGTGACGTGGTCAGGTTCTAGGCGCCACCTGCTGACGTGTGCCAGTGTTCCAAGTGGAGTTGCCATAGCGAAAGGGACGCGAAGGCCCTTAGGGGTTGGCTCTGACTGCTCACCAGTTCTCACAGGCCAACAGGGAAGTACAGGAGCTCCGGAGCCTCAAATCGCGCACCTGGAAACCCCGCTGGGACGGGCTGGGTCCACTTTTCACCTCCGCTCCCGCTCCATCCCACATCCTGGCTCAACCCGTGTTGGACAGCTCCCCCACCTCCTCTGCCCTTGCCAGTCCTGGAAGTGGCCGGTGTCTGGATCCGCCACCTCTCTCCCCATCAACGTCATCTGTTTGATGACAGCAGAATGGAGATTCAAGGTCAGCAGCTGAGGGGTTATTGGGTTCTCCTAACTGCACAGGTGTCTTCCCCTGCTGTCCTCACCTGTTTCCCATTCCCAGTACCATGCGGCTTGAGCGACCTGAATTGCAAAACACTCTTGGCGGAATGCAATGAGGGGAGACATATGAATGCAGCAGGACCACGGGATTATGCCCAGGAAGTGCCCCAACCAAAGAAGGCATTCTTTACCCCTCTGGTCTACACCCTGAAGCAAGGCACTGTAGGCAGACAGGGGCAGAGGCCTGTGCCCCAGAATGCCCTGGCTCTATTTCCGTCTCGTTGGTACATGGAGGGGGTGGGGGATGAGGGGCGCCCGTCCCGTGGCCAGCATCCTGGCCTTCCTTGCCACCAACTTCCATCAGCGGCTGAATTCCTGAGTCTTGTCCCCTGCACTCATACTTGCTTCAGCACAAACTCCCTGAGATTCTCTCTTCATGCCCTCCTTGTCCCTGACTTGCTGCTCCTTCCACTCCTAGCATTAGCCTTCCTGCCTCCAGACTCCTATCAACTCACGCGTGCCACCGGGCCTCTGCCCCTTTGCCTCTGCCTCTGCTTCCCATTTTCCCCCTCCTCCTTCTGAGCTTCCCAGGCTGCACAGCTCCCGACGCATCTCTTCCCTTCCTCTGAGGAATTCAGAACCCCCTCCCTCTTCCTGGCCCTTCTTATCTTCTCCAATTCGCCCTCTGCTCTCATCCTCTGTACTCCTGGCCTCTCCCGGTCCTCTCGTGCACAACAGTCCGCATTCATCTAAGCTGTTGTCTCCCTGTTCGGTCCCCAAATCCCTCTGCTTCTTTTCTCGGTGCAGGAGGTGTGTATATGAGGTAGGAGGGTAGCGGCCTTCCTTTTCTACCTTGTGGCTCCTTCTCCTGCGACTGACATCCTATTAGTCTGGACAAAGCATCTGCTCCCTTGACCGAGACCACTTGAAGTCCTTCCCTGGCTTGCCAGGTAGGAGCCTGGTGTGATACTGAGGTTGCAGGACTGCGCATGCGCGGCCCGCCGAGGAGCAGCATAGCCTCCGGGAGGTGGCTGGATGTTTTGGGTTTCCATGCCTTGTCCAGTGTGCTGAGGTGCATTTGCATTTGCATTCCAACAGGATCAGCTTTAGCGGGAGGGGGAGTGACGCCTCTTAGCGGTAGTCAGTTGGTGCTCACAGGCCATCAGGCCCTGCTTATGCCTCCTTGACTGCACATGCGCCCCAGGGGTGCTGGGAAGCCTCTGGGCGGTGCCCGGAGGGTTTGGCGCTCTGTGACGTGGTCAGGTTCTAGGCGCCACCTGCTGACGTGTGCCAGTGTTCCAAGTGGAGTTGCCATAGCGAAAGGGACGCGAAGGCCCTTAGGGGTTGGCTCTGACTGCTCACCAGTTCTCACAGGCCAACAGGGAAGTACAGGAGCTCCGGAGCCTCAAATCGCGCACCTGGAAACCCCGCTGGGACGGGCTGGGTCCACTTTTCACCTCCGCTCCCGCTCCATCCCACATCCTGGCTCAACCCGTGTTGGACAGCTCCCCCACCTCCTCTGCCCTTGCCAGTCCTGGAAGTGGCCGGTGTCTGGATCCGCCACCTCTCTCCCCATCAACGTCATCTGTTTGATGACAGCAGAATGGAGATTCAAGGTCAGCAGCTGAGGGGTTATTGGGTTCTCCTAACTGCACAGGTGTCTTCCCCTGCTGTCCTCACCTGTTTCCCATTCCCAGTACCATGCGGCTTGAGCGACCTGAATTGCAAAACACTCTTGGCGGAATGCAATGAGGGGAGACATATGAATGCAGCAGGACCACGGGATTATGCCCAGGAAGTGCCCCAACCAAAGAAGGCATTCTTTACCCCTCTGGTCTACACCCTGAAGCAAGGCACTGTAGGCAGACAGGGGCAGAGGCCTGTGCCCCAGAATGCCCTGGCTCTATTTCCGTCTCGTTGGTACATGGAGGGGGTGGGGGATGAGGGGCGCCCGTCCCGTGGCCAGCATCCTGGCCTTCCTTGCCACCAACTTCCATCAGCGGCTGAATTCCTGAGTCTTGTCCCCTGCACTCATACTTGCTTCAGCACAAACTCCCTGAGATTCTCTCTTCATGCCCTCCTTGTCCCTGACTTGCTGCTCCTTCCACTCCTAGCATTAGCCTTCCTGCCTCCAGACTCCTATCAACTCACGCGTGCCACCGGGCCTCTGCCCCTTTGCCTCTGCCTCTGCTTCCCATTTTCCCCCTCCTCCTTCTGAGCTTCCCAGGCTGCACAGCTCCCGACGCATCTCTTCCCTTCCTCTGAGGAATTCAGAACCCCCTCCCTCTTCCTGGCCCTTCTTATCTTCTCCAATTCGCCCTCTGCTCTCATCCTCTGTACTCCTGGCCTCTCCCGGTCCTCTCGTGCACAACAGTCCGCATTCATCTAAGCTGTTGTCTCCCTGTTCGGTCCCCAAATCCCTCTGCTTCTTTTCTCGGTGCAGGAGGTGTGTATATGAGGTAGGAGGGTAGCGGCCTTCCTTTTCTACCTTGTGGCTCCTTCTCCTGCGACTGACATCCTATTAGTGTGCAAAAAGCATCTGCTCCCTTGACCGAGACCACTTGAAGTCCTTCCCTGGCTTGCTAGGTAGGAGCCTGGTGTGATACTGAGGTTGCAGGACTGCGCATGCGCGGCCCGCCGAGGAGCAGCATAGCCTCCGGGAGGTGGCTGGATGTTTTGGGTTTCCATGCCTTGTCCAGTGTGCTGAGGTGCATTTGCATTTGCATTCCAACAGGATCAGCTTTAGCGGGAGGGGGAGTGACGCCTCTTAGCGGTAGTCAGTTGGTGCTCACAGGCCATCAGGCCCTGCTTATGCCTCCTTGACTGCACATGCGCCCCAGGGGTGCTGGGAAGCCTCTGGGCGGTGCCCGGAGGGTTTGGCGCTCTGTGACGTGGTCAGGTTCTAGGCGCCACCTGCTGACGTGTGCCAGTGTTCCAAGTGGAGTTGCCATAGCGAAAGGGACGCGAAGGCCCTTAGGGGTTGGCTCTGACTGCTCACCAGTTCTCACAGGCCAACAGGGAAGTACAGGAGCTCCGGAGCCTCAAATCGCGCACCTGGAAACCCCGCTGGGACGGGCTGGGTCCACTTTTCACCTCCGCTCCCGCTCCATCCCACATCCTGGCTCAACCCGTGTTGGACAGCTCCCCCACCTCCTCTGCCCTTGCCAGTCCTGGAAGTGGCCGGTGTCTGGATCCGCCACCTCTCTCCCCATCAACGTCATCTGTTTGATGACAGCAGAATGGAGATTCAAGGTCAGCAGCTGAGGGGTTATTGGGTTCTCCTAACTGCACAGGTGTCTTCCCCTGCTGTCCTCACCTGTTTCCCATTCCCAGTACCATGCGGCTTGAGCGACCTGAATTGCAAAACACTCTTGGCGGAATGCAATGAGGGGAGACATATGAATGCAGCAGGACCACGGGATTATGCCCAGGAAGTGCCCCAACCAAAGAAGGCATTCTTTACCCCTCTGGTCTACACCCTGAAGCAAGGCACTGTAGGCAGACAGGGGCAGAGGCCTGTGCCCCAGAATGCCCTGGCTCTATTTCCGTCTCGTTGGTACATGGAGGGGGTGGGGGATGAGGGGCGCCCGTCCCGTGGCCAGCATCCTGGCCTTCCTTGCCACCAACTTCCATCAGCGGCTGAATTCCTGAGTCTTGTCCCCTGCACTCATACTTGCTTCAGCACAAACTCCCTGAGATTCTCTCTTCATGCCCTCCTTGTCCCTGACTTGCTGCTCCTTCCACTCCTAGCATTAGCCTTCCTGCCTCCAGACTCCTATCAACTCACGCGTGCCACCGGGCCTCTGCCCCTTTGCCTCTGCCTCTGCTTCCCATTTTCCCCCTCCTCCTTCTGAGCTTCCCAGGCTGCACAGCTCCCGACGCATCTCTTCCCTTCCTCTGAGGAATTCAGAACCCCCTCCCTCTTCCTGGCCCTTCTTATCTTCTCCAATTCGCCCTCTGCTCTCATCCTCTGTACTCCTGGCCTCTCCCGGTCCTCTCGTGCACAACAGTCCGCATTCATCTAAGCTGTTGTCTCCCTGTTCGGTCCCCAAATCCCTCTGCTTCTTTTCTCGGTGCAGGAGGTGTGTATATGAGGTAGGAGGGTAGCGGCCTTCCTTTTCTACCTTGTGGCTCCTTCTCCTGCGACTGACATCCTATTAGTGTGCAAAAAGCATCTGCTCACTTGACCGAGACCACTTGAAGTCCTTCCCTGGCTTGCTAGGTAGGAGCCTGGTGTGATACTGAGGTTGCAGGACTGCGCATGCGCGGCCCGCCGAGGAGCAGCATAGCCTCCGGGAGGTGGCTGGATGTTTTGGGTTTCCATGCCTTGTCCAGTGTGCTGAGGTGCATTTGCATTTGCATTCCAACAGGATCAGCTTTAGCGGGAGGGGGAGTGACGCCTCTTAGCGGTAGTCAGTTGGTGCTCACAGGCCATCAGGCCCTGCTTATGCCTCCTTGACTGCACATGCGCCCCAGGGGTGCTGGGAAGCCTCTGGGCGGTGCCCGGAGGGTTTGGCGCTCTGTGACGTGGTCAGGTTCTAGGCGCCACCTGCTGACGTGTGCCAGTGTTCCAAGTGGAGTTGCCATAGCGAAAGGGACGCGAAGGCCCTTAGGGGTTGGCTCTGACTGCTCACCAGTTCTCACAGGCCAACAGGGAAGTACAGGAGCTCCGGAGCCTCAAATCGCGCACCTGGAAACCCCGCTGGGACGGGCTGGGTCCACTTTTCACCTCCGCTCCCGCTCCATCCCACATCCTGGCTCAACCCGTGTTGGACAGCTCCCCCACCTCCTCTGCCCTTGCCAGTCCTGGAAGTGGCCGGTGTCTGGATCCGCCACCTCTCTCCCCATCAACGTCATCTGTTTGATGACAGCAGAATGGAGATTCAAGGTCAGCAGCTGAGGGGTTATTGGGTTCTCCTAACTGCACAGGTGTCTTCCCCTGCTGTCCTCACCTGTTTCCCATTCCCAGTACCATGCGGCTTGAGCGACCTGAATTGCAAAACACTCTTGGCGGAATGCAATGAGGGGAGACATATGAATGCAGCAGGACCACGGGATTATGCCCAGGAAGTGCCCCAACCAAAGAAGGCATTCTTTACCCCTCTGGTCTACACCCTGAAGCAAGGCACTGTAGGCAGACAGGGGCAGAGGCCTGTGCCCCAGAATGCCCTGGCTCTATTTCCGTCTCGTTGGTACATGGAGGGGGTGGGGGATGAGGGGCGCCCGTCCCGTGGCCAGCATCCTGGCCTTCCTTGCCACCAACTTCCATCAGCGGCTGAATTCCTGAGTCTTGTCCCCTGCACTCATACTTGCTTCAGCACAAACTCCCTGAGATTCTCTCTTCATGCCCTCCTTGTCCCTGACTTGCTGCTCCTTCCACTCCTAGCATTAGCCTTCCTGCCTCCAGACTCCTATCAACTCACGCGTGCCACCGGGCCTCTGCCCCTTTGCCTCTGCCTCTGCTTCCCATTTTCCCCCTCCTCCTTCTGAGCTTCCCAGGCTGCACAGCTCCCGACGCATCTCTTCCCTTCCTCTGAGGAATTCAGAACCCCCCTCCCTCTTCCTGGCCCTTCTTATCTTCTCCAATTCGCCCTCTGCTCTCATCCTCTGTACTCCTGGCCTCTCCCGGTCCTCTCGTGCACAACAGTCCGCATTCATCTAAGCTGTTGTCTCCCTGTTCGGTCCCCAAATCCCTCTGCTTCTTTTCTCGGTGCAGGAGGTGTGTATATGAGGTAGGAGGGTAGCGGCCTTCCTTTTCTACCTTGTGGCTCCTTCTCCTGCGACTGACATCCTATTAGTCTGGACAAAGCATCTGCTCCCTTGACCGAGACCACTTGAAGTCCTTCCCTGGCTTGCTAGGTAGGAGCCTGGTGTGATACTGAGGTTGCAGGACTGCGCATGCGCGGCCCGCCGAGGAGCAGCATAGCCTCCGGGAGGTGGCTGGATGTTTTGGGTTTCCATGCCTTGTCCAGTGTGCTGAGGTGCATTTGCATTTGCATTCCAACAGGATCAGCTTTAGCGGGAGGGGGAGTGACGCCTCTTAGCGGTAGTCAGTTGGTGCTCACAGGCCATCAGGCCCTGCTTATGCCTCCTTGACTGCACATGCGCCCCAGGGGTGCTGGGAAGCCTCTGGGCGGTGCCCGGAGGGTTTGGCGCTCTGTGACGTGGTCAGGTTCTAGGCGCCACCTGCTGACGTGTGCCAGTGTTCCAAGTGGAGTTGCCATAGCGAAAGGGACGCGAAGGCCCTTAGGGGTTGGCTCTGACTGCTCACCAGTTCTCACAGGCCAACAGGGAAGTACAGGAGCTCCGGAGCCTCAAATCGCGCACCTGGAAACCCCGCTGGGACGGGCTGGGTCCACTTTTCACCTCCGCTCCCGCTCCATCCCACATCCTGGCTCAACCCGTGTTGGACAGCTCCCCCACCTCCTCTGCCCTTGCCAGTCCTGGAAGTGGCCGGTGTCTGGATCCGCCACCTCTCTCCCCATCAACGTCATCTGTTTGATGACAGCAGAATGGAGATTCAAGGTCAGCAGCTGAGGGGTTATTGGGTTCTCCTAACTGCACAGGTGTCTTCCCCTGCTGTCCTCACCTGTTTCCCATTCCCAGTACCATGCGGCTTGAGCGACCTGAATTGCAAAACACTCTTGGCGGAATGCAATGAGGGGAGACATATGAATGCAGCAGGACCACGGGATTATGCCCAGGAAGTGCCCCAACCAAAGAAGGCATTCTTTACCCCTCTGGTCTACACCCTGAAGCAAGGCACTGTAGGCAGACAGGGGGCAGAGGCCTGTGCCCCAGAATGCCCTGGCTCTATTTCCGTCTCGTTGGTACATGGAGGGGGTGGGGGATGAGGGGCGCCCGTCCCGTGGCCAGCATCCTGGCCTTCCTTGCCACCAACTTCCATCAGCGGCTGAATTCCTGAGTCTTGTCCCCTGCACTCATACTTGCTTCAGCACAAACTCCCTGAGATTCTCTCTTCATGCCCTCCTTGTCCCTGACTTGCTGCTCCTTCCACTCCTAGCATTAGCCTTCCTGCCTCCAGACTCCTATCAACTCACGCGCTGCCACCGGGCCTCTGCCCCTTTGCCTCTGCCTCTGCTTCCCTTTTCCCCCTCCTCCTTCTGAGCTTCCCAGGCTGCACAGCTCCCGACGCATCTCTTCCCTTCCTCTGAGGAATTCAGAACCCCCTCCCTCTTCCTGGCCCTTCTTATCTTCTCCAATTCGCCCTCTGCTCTCATCCTCTGTACTCCTGGCCTCTCCCCGGTCCTCTCGTGCACAACAGTCCGCATTCATCTAAGCTGTTGTCCTCCCTGTTCGGTCCCCAAATCCCTCTGCTTCTTTCTCGGTGCAGGAGGTGTGTATATGAGGGTAGGAGGGTAGCGGCCTTCCTTTTCTACCTTGTGGCTCCTTCTCCTGCGACTGACATCCTATTAGTCTGGACAAAGCATCTGCTCCCTTGACCGAGACCACTTGAAGTCCTTCCCTGGCTTGCTAGGTAGGAGCCTGGTGTGATACTGAGGTTGCAGGACTGCACATGCGGCGGCCCGCCGAGGAGCAGCATAGCCTCCGGGGAGGTGGCTGGATGTTTTGGGTTTCCATGCCTTGTCCAGTGTGCTGAGGTGCATTTGCATTTGCATTCCAACAGGATCAGCTTTAGCGGGAGGGGGAGTGACGCCTCTTAGCGGTAGTCAGTTGGTGCTCACAGGCCATCAGGCCCTGCTTATGCCTCCTTGACTGCACATGCGCCCCAGGGGTGCTGGGAAGCCTCTGGGCGGTGCCCGGAGGGTTTGGCGCTCTGTGACGTGGTCAGGTTCTAGGCGCCAACTGCTGACGTGTGCCAGTGTTCCAAGTGGAGTTGCCATAGCGAAAGGGACGCGAAGGCCCTTAGGGGTTGGCTCTGACTGCTCACCAGTTCTCACAGGCCAACAGGGAAGTACAGGAGCTCCGGAGCCTCAAATCGCGCACCTGGAAACCCCGCTGGGACGGGCTGGGTCCACTTTTCACCATCCGCTCCCGCTCCATCCCACATCCTGGCTCAACCCGTGTTGGACAGCTCCCCCACCTCCTCTGCCCTTGCCAGTCCTGGAAGTGGCCGGTGTCCTGATCCGCCACCTCTCTCCCCATCAACGTCATCTGTTTGATGACAGCAGAATGGAGATTCAAGGACAGCAGCTGAGGGGTTATTGGGTTCTCCTAACTGCACAGGTGTCTTCCCCTGCTGTCCTCACCTGTTTCCCATTCCCAGTACCATGCGGCTTGAGCGACCTGAATTGCAAAACACTCTTGGCGGAATGCAATGAGGGGAGACATATGAATGCAGCAGGACCACGGGATTATGCCCAGGAAGTGCCCCAACCAAAGAAGGCATTCTTTACCCCTCTGGACTACACCCTGAAGCAAGGCACTGTAGGCAGACAGGGGCAGAGGCCTGTGCCCCCAGAATGCCTGGCTCTATTTCCGTCTCGTTGGTACATGGAGGGGGTGGGGGATGAGGGGCGCCCGTCCCGTGGCCAGCATCCTGGCCTTCCTTGCCACCAACTTCCATCAGCGGCTGAATTCCTGAGTCTTGTCCCCTGCACTCATACTTGCTTCAGCACAAACTCCCTGAGATTCTCTCTCATGCCCTCCTTGTCCCTGACTTGCTGCTCCTTCCACTCCCTAGCATTAGCCTTCCTGCCTCCAGACTCCTATCAACTCACGCGTGCCACCGGGCCTCTGCCCCTTTGCCTCTGCCTCTGCTTCCCATTTTCCCCCTCCTCCTTCTGAGCTTCCAGGCTGCACAGCTCCCGACGCATCTCTTCCCTTCCTCTGAGGAATTCAGGAACCCCCTCCCTCTTCCTGGCCCTTCTTATCTTCTCCAATTCGCCCTCTGCTCTCATCCTCTGTACTCCTGGCCTCTCCCGGTCCTCTCGTGCACAACAGTCCGCATTCATCTAAGCTATTGTCTCCTGTTCGGTCCCCAAATCCCTCTGCTTCTTTCTCGGTGCAGGAGGTGTGTATATGAGGTAGGAGGGTAGCGGCCTCCTTTTCTACCTTGTGGCTCCTTCTCCTGCGACTGACATCCTATTAGTCTGGACAAAGCATCTGCTCCCTTGACCGAGACCACTTGAAGTCCTTCCCTGGCTTGCCAGGTAGCAGCCTGGTGTGCTTCTGAGGTTGCAGGACTGCGCATGCGCGGCCCGCCGAGGAGCAGCATAGCCTCCGGGAGGTGGCTGGATGTTTTGGGTTTCCATGCCTTGTCCAGGTGCTGAGGTGGCATTTGCATTTGCATTCCAACAGGATCAGCTTTAGCGGGAGGGGGAGTGACGCCTCTTAGCGGTAGTCAGTTGGTGCTCACAGGCCATCAGGCCCTGCTTATGCCTCCTTGACTGCACATGCCGCCCAGGGGTGCTGGGAAGCCTCTGGGCGGTGCCCGGAGGGTTTGGGGCTCTGTGACGTGGTCAGGTTCTAGGCGCCACCTGCTGACGTGTGCCAGTGTACCAAGTGGAGTTGCCATTAGCGAAAGGGACGCGAAGGCCCTTAGGGGTTGGCTCTGACTGCTCCACAGTTCTCACAGGCCAACAGGGAAGTACAGGAGCTCCCGGAGCCTCAAATCGCGCACCTGGATACCCCGCTGGGACGGGCTGGGTCCACTTTTCACCTCCGCTCCCGCTCCATCCCACATCCTGGCTCAACCCGTGTTGACAGCTCCCCCACCCTCCTCTGCCCTTGCCAGTCCTGGAAGTGGCCGGTGTCTGGATCCGCCACCTCTCTCCCCATCAACGTCATCTGTTTGATGACAGCAGAATGGAGATTCAAGGTCAGCAGCTGAGGGGTTATTGGGTTCTCCTAACTGCACAGGTGTCTTCCCCTGCTGTCCTCCACCTGTTTCCCATTCCCAGTACCATGCGGCTTGAGCGACCTGAATTGCAAAACACACTTGGCGGAATGCAATGAGGGGAGACATATGAATGCAGCAGGACCCACGGGATTATGCCCAGGAAGTGCCC
>NW_025961409.1:0-24316 GCF_023159225.1 Perognathus longimembris pacificus | reverse complement strand
CCCTTTGCCTCTGCCTCTGCTTCCCATTTTCCCCCTCCTCCTTCTGAGCTTCCCAGGCTGCACAGCTTCCCGACGCATCTCTTCCCTTCCTCTGAGGAATTCAGAACCCCCTCCCTCTTCCTGGCCCTTCTTATCTTCTCCAATTCGCCCTCTGCTCTCATCCTCTGTACTCCTGGCCTCTCCCGGTCCTCTCGTGCACAACAGTCCGCATTCATCTAAGCTGTTGTCTCCCTGTTCGGTCCCCAAATCCCTCTGCTTCTTTTCTCGGTGCAGGAGGTGTGTATATGAGGTAGGAGGTAGCGGCCTTCCTTTTCTACCTTGTGGCTCCTTCTCCTGCGACTGACATCCTATTAGTGTGCAAAAAGCATCTGCTCACTTGACCGAGACCACTTGAAAGTCCTTCCCTGGCTTGCTAGGTAGGAGCCTGGTGTGATACTGAGGTTGCAGGACTGCGCATGCGCGGCCCGCCGAGGAGCAGCATAGCCTCCGGGAGGTGGCTGGATGTTTTGGGTTTCCATGCCTTGTCCAGTGTGCTGAGGTGCATTTGCATTTGCATTCCAACAGGATCAGCTTTAGCGGGAGGGGGAGTGACGCCTCTTAGCGGTAGTCAGTTGGTGCTCACTGGCCATCAGGCCCTGCTTATGCCTCCTTGACTGCACATGCGCCCCAGGGGTGCTGGGAAGCCTCTGGGCGGTGCCCGGAGGGTTTGGCGCTCTGTGACGTGGTCAGGTTCTAGGCGCCACCTGCTGACGTGTGCCAGTGTTCAAGTGGAGTTGCCATAGCGAAAGGGACGCGAAGGCCCTTAGGGGTTGGCTCTGACTGCTCACCAGTTCTCACAGGCCAACAGGGAAGTACAGGAGCTCTGGAGCCTCAAATCACGCACCTGGAAACCCCGCTGGGACGGGCTGGTCCACTTTTCACCTCCGCTCCACGCTACATCCCACATCCTGGCTCAACCCGTGTTGGACAGCTCCCCCACCTCCTCTGCCCTTGCCAGTCCTGGAAGTGGCCGGTGTCTGGATCCGCCACCTCTCTCCCCATCAACGTCATCTGTTTGATGACAGCAGAATGGAGATTCAAGGTCAGCAGCTGAGGGGTTATTGGGTTCTCCTAACTGCACAGGTGTCTTCCCCTGCTGTCCTCACCTGTTTCCCATTCCCAGTACCATGCAGCTTGAGCGACCTGAATTGCAAAACACTCTTGGCGGAATGCAATGAGGGGAGACATATGAATGCAGCAGGACCACGGGATTATGCCCAGAAGTGCCCCAACCAAGAAGGCCTTCTTTACCCCTCTGGTCTACACCCTGAAGCAAGGCACTGTAGGCAGACAGGGGCAGAGGCCTGTGCCCCAGAATGCCCTGGCTCTATTTCCGTCTCGTTGGTACATGGAGGGGGTGGGGGATGAGGGGCGCCCGTCCCGTGGCCAGCATCCTGGCCTTCCTTGCCACCAACTTCCATCAGCGGCTGAATTCCTGAGTCTTGTCCCCTGCACTCATACTTGCTTCAGCACAAATCCCTGAGATTCTCTCTTCATGCCCTCCCTTGTCCCTGACTTGCTGCTCCTTCCACTCTAGCATTAGCCTTCCTGCCTCCAGACTCCTATCAACTCACGCGTGCCACCGGGCCTCTGCCCCTTTGCCTCTGCCTCTGCTTCCCATTTTCCCCCTACTCCTTCTGAGCTTCCCAGGCTGCACAGCTCCCGACGCATCTCTTCCTTCCTCTGAGGAATTCAGAAGCCCCTCCCTCTTCCTGGCCCTTCTTATCTTCTCCAATTCGCCCTCTGCTCTCATCCTCTGTACTCTTGGCCTCTCCCGGGTCCTCTCGTGCACAACAGTCCGCATTCATCTAAGCTGTTGTCTCCCTGTTCGGTCCCCAAATCCCTCTGCTTCTTTTCTCAGTGCAGGAGGTGTGTATATGAGGTAGGAGGGTAGCGGCCTTCCTTTTCTACCTTGTGGCTCCTTCTCCTGCGACTGACATCCTATTAGTGTGCAAAAAGCATCTGCTCACTTGACCGAGACCACTTGAAGTCCTTCCCTGGCTTGCTAGGTAGGAGCCTGGTGTGATACTGAGGTTGCAGGACTGTGCAAGCGCGGCCCGCCGAGGAGCAGCATAGCCTCCGGGAGGTGGCTGGATGTTTTTGGGTTTCCATGCCTTGTCCAGTGTGCTGAGGTGCATTTGGCATTTGCATTCCAACAGGATCAGCTTTAGCGGGAGGGGGGAGTGACGCCTCTTAGCGGTAGTCAGTTGGTGCTCACAGGCCATCAGGCCCTGCTTATGCCTCCTTGACTGCACATGCGCCCCAGGGGTGCTGGGAAGCCTCTGGGCGGTGCCCGGAGGGTTTGGCCTCTGTGACGTGGTCAGGTTCTAGGCGCCACCTGCTGACGTGTGCCAGTGTTCCAAGTGGAGTTGCCATAGCGAAAGGGACGCGAAGGGCCCTTAGGGGTTGGCTCTGACTGCTCACCAGTTCTCACAGGCCAACAGGGAAGTACAGGAGCTCCGGAGCCTCAAATCGCGCACCTGGAAACCCCGCTGGGACGGGCTGGGTCCACTTTTCACCTCCGCTCCCGCTCCATCCCACATCCTGGCTCAACCCGTGTTGGACAGCTCCCCCACCTCCTCTGCCCTTGCCAGTCCTGGAAGTGGCCGGTGTCTGAATCCGCCACCTCTCTCCCCATCAACGTCATCTGTTTGATGACAGCAGAATGGAGATTCAAGGTCAGCAGCTGAGGGGTTATTGGGTTCTCTAATTGCACAGGTGTCTTCCCTGCTGTCCTCACCTGTTTCCCATTCCCAGCACCATGCAGCTTGAGCGACCTGAATTGCAAACACTCTTGGCGGAATGCAATGAGGGGAGACATATGAATGCAGCAGGACCACGGGATTATGCCCTGGAAGTGCCCCAACCAAAGAAGGCATTCTTTACCCCTCTGGTCTACACCCTGAAGCAAGGCACTGTAGGCAGACAGGGGCAGAGGCCTGTACCCCAGAATGCCCTGGCTCCTATTTCCGTCTCGTTGGTACATGGAGGGGGTGGGGGATGAGGGGCGCCGTCCCGTGGCCAGCATCCTGGCCTTCCTTGCCACCAAACTCATCAGCGGCTGAATTCCTGAGTCTTGTCCCCTGCACTCATACTTGCTTCAGCACAAACTCCCTGAGATTCTCTCTTCATGCCCTCCTTGTCCTGACTTGCTGGCTCCTTCCACTCCTAGCATAGCCTTCCTGCCTCCAGACTCCTATCAACTCACGCGTGCCACCGGGCCTCTGCCCCTTTGCCTCTGCCTCTGCTTCCCATTTTCCCCCTCCTCCTTCTGAGCTTCCCAGGCTGCACAGCTCCCGACGCATCTCTTCCCTTCCTCTGAGGAATTCAGACCCCCTCCCTCTTCCTGGCCCTTCTTATCTTCTCCAATTCGCCCTCTGCTCTCATCCTCTGTACTCCTGGCCTCTCCCGGTCCTCTCGTGCACAACAATCCGCATTCATCTAAGCTGTTGTCTCCCTGTTCGGTCCCCAATCCCTCTGCTTCTTTTCTCGGTGCAGAGGTGTGTATATGAGGTAGGAGGGTAGCGGCCTTCCTTTTCTACCTTGTGGCTCCTTCTCCTGCGACTGACATCCTATTAGTGTGCAAAAAGCATCTGCTCACTTGACCGAGACCACTTGAAGTCCTTCCCTGGCTTGCCAGGTAGGAGCCTGGTGTGATACTGAGGTTGCAGGACTGCGCATGCGCGGCCCGCCGAGGAGCAGCATAGCCTCCGGGGAGGTGGCTGGATGTTCTGGTTTCCATGCCTTGTCCAGTGTGCTGAGGTGCATTTGCATTTGCATTCCAACAGGATCAGCTTTAGCGGGAGGGGGAGTGACGCCTCTTAGCGGTAGTCAGTTGGTGCTCACAGGCCATCAGGCCCTGCTTATGCCTCCTTGACTGCACATGCGCCCCAGGGGTGCTGGGAAGCCTCTGGGCGGTGCCCGGAGGGTTTGGCGCTCTGTGACGTGGTCAGGTTCTAGGCGCCACCTGCTGACATGTGCCAGTGTTCCAAGTGGAGTTGCCATAGCGAAAGGGACGCGAAGGCCCTTAGGGGTTGGCTCTGACTGCTCATCAGTTCTCACAGGCCAACAGGGAAGTACAGGAGCTCCGGAGCTTCAAATCGCGCACCTGGAAACCCCGCTGGGACGGGCTGGGTCCACTTTTCACCTCCGCTCCCGCTCCATCCCACATCCTGGCTCAACCCGTGTTGGACAGCTCCCCCACCTCCTCTGCCCTTGCCAGTCCCTGGAAGTGGCCGGTGTCTGGATCCGCCACCTCTCTCCCCATCAACGTCATCTGTTTGATGACAGCAGAATGGAGATTCAAGGTCAGCAGCTGAGGGGTTATTGGGTTCTCTAATTGCACAGGTGTCTTCCCCTGCTGTCCTCACCTGTTTCCCATTCCCAGCACCATGCAGCTTGAGCGACCTGATTGCAAAACACTCTTGGCGGAATGCAATGAGGGGAGACATATGAATGCAGCAGGACCACGGGATTATGCCCAGGAAGTGCCCCAACCAAAGAAGGCATTCTTTACCCCTCTGGTCTACACCCTGAAGCAAGGCACTGTAGGCAGACAGGGGCAGAGGCCTGTACCCCAGAAGCCCTGGCTCTATTTCCGTCTCGTTGGTACATGGAGGGGGGTGGGGGATGAGGGGGCGCCCGTCCCGTGGCCAGCATCCTGGCCTTCCTTGCCACCAACTTCCATCAGCGGCTGAATTCCTGAGTCTTGTCCCCTGCACTCATACTTGCTTCAGCACCAAACTCCCTGAGATTCTCTCTTCATGCCCTCCTTGTCCCTGACTTGCTGCTCCTTCCACACCTAGCATTAGCCTTCCTGCCTCCAGACTCCTATCAACTCACGCGTGCCACCGGGCCTCTGCCCCTTTGCCTCTGCCTCTGCTTCCCATTTTCCCCTCCTCCTTCTGAGCTTCCCAGGCTGCACAGCTCCCGACGCATCTCTTCCCTTCCTCTGAGGAATTCAGAACCCCCTCCCTCTTCCTGGCCCTTCTTATCTTCTCCAATTCGCCCTCTGCTCTCATCCTCTGTACTCCTGGCCCTCTCCCGGTCCTCTCGTGCACAACAATCCGCATTCATCTAAGCTGTTGTCTCCCTGTTCGGTCCCCAAATCCCTCTGCTTCTTTTCTCGGTGCAGGAGGTGTGTATATGAGGTAGGAGGGTAGCGGCCTTCCTTTTCTACCTTGTGGCTCCTTCTCTGCGACTGACATCCTATTAGTGTGCAAAAAGCATCTGCTCACTTGACCGAGACCACTTGAAGTCCTTCCCTGGCTTGCCAGGTAGGAGCCTGGTGTGATACTGAGGTTGCAGGACTGCGCATGCGCGGCCCGCCGAGGAGCAGCATAGCCTCGGGAGGTGGCTGATGTTCTGGGTTTCCATGCCTTGTCCAGTGTGCTGAGGTGCATTTGCATTGCATTCCAACAGGATCAGCTTTAGCGGGAGGGGGAGTGACGCCTCTTAGCGGTAGTCAGTTGGTGCTCACAGGCCATCAGGCCCTGCTTATGCCTCTTGACTGCACATGCCGCCCCAGGGGTGCTGGGAAGCCTCTGGGCGGTGCCCGGAGGGTTTGGCGCTCTGTGACGTGGTCAGGTGCTAGGCGCCACCTGCTGACGTGTGCCAGTGTTCCAAGTGGAGTTGCCATAGCGAAAGGGACGCGAAGGCCCTTAGGGTTGGCTCTGACTGCTCACCAGTTCTCACAGGCCAACAGGGAAGTACAGGAGCTCCGGAGCTTCAAATCGCGCACCTGGAAACCCCGCTGGGACGGCTGGGTCACTTTTCACCTCCGCTCCCGCTCCATCCCACATCCTGGCTCAACCCGTGTTGGACAGCTCCCCCCACCTCCTCTGCCCTTGCCAGTCCTGGAAGTGGCGGTGTCTGAATCCGTCACCTCTCTCCCCATCTACGTCATCCGTTGATGACAGCAGAATGGAGATTCAGGTCAGCAGCTGAGGGGTTATTGGGTTCTCCTAACTGCACAGGTGTCTTCCCTGCTGTCCTCACCTGTTTCCCATTCCCAGTACCATGCGGCTTGAGCGACCTGAATTGCAAAACACTCTTGGCGGAATGCAATGAGGGGAGACATATGGAAATGCAGCAGGACCACGGGATTATGCCCAGGAAGTGCCCCAACCAAAGAAGGCATTCTTTACCCCTCTGGTCTACACCCTGAAGCAAGGCACTCTAGGCAGACAGGGCAGAGGCCTGTGCCCCAGAATGCCCTGGCTCTATTTCCGTCTCGTTGGTACATGGAGGGGGTGGGGGATGAGGGGCGCCCGTCCCGTGGCCAGCATCCTGGCCTTCCTTGCCACCAACTTCCATCAGCGGCTGAATTCCTGAGTCTTGTCCCCTGCACTCATACTTGCTTCAGCACAAACTCCTGAGATTCTCTCTTCATGCCCTCCTTGTCCTGACTTGCTGCTCCTTCCACTCCTAGCATTAGCCTTCCTGCCTCCAGACTCCTATCAACTCACGGGTGCCACCGGGCCTCTGCCCCTTTGCCTCTGGCCTCTGCTTCCCATTTTCCCCCTCCTCCTTCTGAGCTTCCCAGGCTGCACAGCTCCCGACGCATCTCTTCCCTTCTCTGAGAATTCAGAACCCCCTCCCTCTTCCTGGCCCTTCTTATCTTCTCCAATTCGCCCTCTGCTCTCATCCTCTGTACTCCTGGCCTCTCCCGGTCCTCTCGTGCACAACAGTCCGCATTCATCTAAGCTGTTGTCTCCCTGTTCGGTCCCCCAAATCCCTCTGCTTCTTTTCTCGGTGCAGGAGGTGTGTATATGGAGGTAGGAGGGTAGCGGCCTTCCTTTTCTACCTTGTGGCTCCTTCTCCTGCGACTGACATCCTATTAGTGTGCAAAAAGCATCTGCTCACTTGACCGAGACCACTTGAAGTCCTTCCCTGGCTTGCTAGGTAGGAGCCTGGTGTGATACTGAGGTTGCAGGACTGCGCATGCGCGGCCCGCCGAGGAGCAGCATAGCCTCCGGGAGGTGGCTGGATGTTTTGGGTTTCCATGCCTTGTCCAGTGTGCTGAGGTGCATTTGCATTTGCATTCCAACAGGATCAGCTTTAGCGGGAGGGGAGTGACGCCTCTAGCGGTAGTCAGTTGGTGCTCACAGGCCATCAGGCCCTGCTTATGCCTCCTTGACTGCACATGCGCCCCAGGGGTGCTGGGAAGCCTCTGGGCGGTGCCCGGAGGTTTGGCGCTCTGTGACGTGGTCAGGTTCTAGGCGCCACCTGCTGACGGTGTGTGCCAGTGTTCCAAGTGGAGTTGCCATAGCGAAAGGGACGCGAAGGCCCTTAGGGGTTGGCTCTGACTGCTCACCAGTTCTCACAGGCCAACAGGGAAGTACAGGAGCTCCGGAGCCTCAAATCGCGCACCTGGAAACCCCGCTGGGACGGGCTGGGTCCACTTTTCACCTCCGCTCCCGCTCCATCCCACATCCTGGCTCAACCCGTGTTGGACAGCTCCCCCACCTCCTCTGCCCTTGCCAGTCCTGGAAGTGGCCGGTGTCTGGATCCGCCACCTCTCTCCCCATCAACGTCATCTGTTTGATGACAGCAGAATGGAGATTCAAGGTCAGCAGCTGAGGGGTTATTGGGTTCTCCTAACTGCACAGGTGTCTTCCCCTGCTGTCCTCACCTGTTTCCCATTCCCAGTACCATGCGGCTTGAGCGACCTGAATTGCAAAACACTCTTGGCGGAATGCAATGAGGGGGGACATATGAATGCAGCAGGACCACGGGATTATGCCCAGGAAGTGCCCCAACCAAAGAAGGCATTCTTTACCCCTCTGGTCTACACCCTGAAGCAAGGCACTGTAGGCAGACAGGGGCAGAGGCCTGTGCCCCAGAATGCCCTGGCTCTATTTCCGTCTCGTTGGTACATGGAGGGGGTGGGGGATGAGGGGCGCCCCTCCCGTGGCCAGCATCCTGGGCCTTCCTTGCCACCAACTTCCATCAGCGGCTGAATTCCTGAGTCTTGTCCCTGCACTCATACTTGCATCAGCACAAACTCCCTGAGATTCTCTCTTCATGCCCTCCTTGTCCCTGACTTGCTGCTCCTTCACCTCCTAGCATTAGCCTTCCTGCCTCCAGACTCCTATCAACTCACGCGTGCCACCGGGGCCTCTGCCCCTTTGCCTCTGCCTCTGCTTCCCATTTTCCCCCTCCTCCTTCTGAGCTTCCCAGGCTGCACAGCTCCCGACGCATCTCTTCCCTTCCTCTGAGGAATTCAGAACCCCCTCCCTCTTCCTGGCCCTTCTTATCTTCTCCAATTCGCCCTCTGCTCTCATCCTCTGTACTCCTGGCCTCTCCCGGTCCTCTCGTGCACAACAGTCCGCATTCATCTAAGCTGTTGTCTCCCTGTTCGTCCCCAAATCCCTCTGCTTCTTTTCTCGGTGCAGGAGGTGTGTATATGAGGTAGGAGGGTAGCGGCCTTCCTTTTCTACCTTGTGGCTCCTTCTCCTGGGAACTGACATCCTATTAGTGTGCAAAAAGCATCTGCTCACTTGACCGAGACCACTTGAAGTCCTTCCCTGGCTTGCTAGGTAGGAGCCTGGTGTGATACTGAGGTTGCAGGACTGCGCATGCGCGGCCCGCCGAGGAGCAGCATAGCCTCCGGGAGGTGGCTGGATGTTTTGGGTTTCCATGCCTTGTCCAGTGTGCTGAGGTGCATTTGCATTTGCATTCCAACAGGATCAGCTTTAGCGGGAGGGGGAGTGATGCCTCTTAGCGGTAGTCAGTTGGTGCTCACAGGCCATCAGGCCCTGCTTATGCCTCCTTGACTGCACATGCGCCCCAGGGGTGCTGGGAAGCCTCTGGGCGGTTGCCCGGAGGGTTTGGCGCTCTGTGACGTGGTCAGGTTCTAGGCGCCACCTGCTGACGTGTGCCAGTGTTCCAAGTGGAGTTGCCATAGCGAAAGGGACGCGAAGCCCTTAGGGGTTGGCTCTCACTGCTCACCAGTTCTCACAGGCCAACAGGGGAAGTACAGGAGCTCCGGAGCCTCAAATCGCGCACCTGGGAAACCCCGCTGGGACGGGCTGGGTCCACTTTTCACCTCCGCTCCCGCTCCATCCCACATCCTGCTCAACCCGTGTTGGACAGCTCCCCCACCTCCTCTGCCCTTGCCAGTCCTGGAAGTGGCCGGTGTCTGGATCCGCCACCTCTCTCCCCATCAACGTCATCTGTTTGATGACAGCAGAATGGAGATTCAAGGTCAGCAGCTGAGGGGTTATTGGGTTCTCCTAACTGCACAGGTGTCTTCCCCTGCTGTCCTCACCTGTTTCCCATTCCCAGTACCATGCGGCTTGAGCGACCTGAATTGCATAAACACTCTTGGCGGAATGCAATGAGGGGAGACATATGAATGCAAGCAGGACACGGGATTATGCCCAGGAAGTTGCCCCAACCAAAGAAGGCATTCTTTACCCCTCTGGTCTACACCCTGAAGCAAGGCACTGTAGGCAGACAGGGGCAGAGGCCTGTGCCCCAGAATGCCCTGGCTCTATTTCCGTCTCGTTGGTACATGGAGGGGGTGGGGATGAGGGGCGCCCCTCCCGTGGCCAGCATCCTGGCCTTCCTTGCCACCAACTTCCATCAGCGGCTGAAATTCTGAGTCTTGTCCCCTGCACTCATACTTGCATCAGCACAAACTCCCTGAGATTCTCTCTTCATGCCCTCCTTGTCCCTGACTTGCTGCTGCTTCCACTCCTAGCATTAGCCTTCCTGCCTCCAGACTCCTATCAACTCACGCGTGCCACCGGGCCTCTGCCCCTTTGCCTCTGCCTCTGCTTCCCATTTTCCCCCTCCTCCTTCTGAGCTTCCCAGGCTGCACAGCTCCCGACGCATCTCTTCCCTTCCTCTGAGGAATTCAGAACCCCTCCCTCTTCCTGGCCCTTCTTATCTTCTCCAATTCGCCCTCTGCTCTCATCCTCTGTACTCCTGGCCTCTCCCGTCCTCTCGTGCACAACAGTCCGCATTCATCTAAGCTGTTGTCTCCCTGTTCGGTCCCCAAATCCCTCTGCTTCTTTTCTCGGTGCAGGAGGTGTGTATATGAGGTAGGAGGGTAGCGGCCTTCCTTTTCTACCTTGTGGCTCCTTCTCCTGCGACTGACATCCTATTAGTGTGCAAAAAGCATCTGCTCACTTGACCGAGACCACTTGAAGTCCTTCCCTGGCTTGCCAGGTAGGAGCCTGGTGTGATACTGAGGTTGCAGGGACTGCGCATGCGCGGCCCGCCGAGGAGCAGCATAGCCTCCGGGAGGTGGCTGGATGTTCTGGGTTTCCATGCCTTGTCCAGTGTGCTGAGGTGCATTTGCATTTGCATTCCAACAGGATCAGCTTTAGCGGGAGGGGGAGGTGACGACTCTTAGCGGTAGTCAGTTGGTGCTCACAGGCCATCAGGCCCTGCTTATGCCTCCTTGACTGCACATGCGCCCCAGGGGTGCTGGGAAGCCTCTGGGCGGTGCCCGGAGGGTTTGGCGCTCTGTGACGTGGTCAGGTGCTAGGCGCCACCTGCTGACGTGTGCCAGTGTTCCAAGTGGAGTTGCCATAGCGAAAGGGACGCGAAGGCCCTTAGGGGTTGGCTCTGACTGCTCACCAGTTCTCACAGGCCAACAGGGAAGTACAGGAGCTCTGGAGCCTCAAATCACGCACCTGGAAACCCCGCTGGGACGGGCTGGGTCCACTTTTCACCTCCGCTCCCGCTCCATCCCACATCCTGGCTCAACCCGTGTTGGACAGCTCCCCCACCTCCTCTGCCCTTGCCAGTCCTGGAAGTGGCCGGTGTCTGAATCCGCCACCTCTCTCCCCATCAACGTCATCTGTTTGATGACAGCAGAATGAAGATTCAAGGTCAGCAGCTGAGGGGTTATTGGGTTTTCCTAACTGCACAGGTGTCTTCCCCTGCTGTCCTCACCTGTTTCCCATTCCCAGTACCATGCGGCTTGAGCGACTGAATTGCAAAACACTCTTGGCGGAATGCAATGAGGGGAGACATATGAATGCAGCAGGACCACGGATTATGCCAGGAAGTGCCCCAACCAAAGAAGGCATTCTTTACCCCTCTGGTCTACACCCTGAAGCAAGGCACTGTAGGCAGACAGGGGCAGAGGCCTGTGCCCCAGAATGCCCTGGCTCTATTTCCGTCTCGTTGGTACATGGAGGGGGTGGGGGATGAGGGGCGCCCCTCCCGTGGCCAGCATCCTGGCCTTCCTTGCCACCAACTTCCATCAGCGGCTGAATTCCTGAGTCTTGTCCCCTGCACTCATACTTGCTTCAGCACAAACTCCCTGAGATTCTCTCTTCATGCCCTCCTTGTCCCTGACTTGCTGCTCCTTCCACTCCTAGCATTAGCCTTCCTGCCTCCAGACTCCTATCAACTCACGCGTGCCACCGGGCCTCTGCCCCTTTGCCTCTGCCTCTGCTTCCCATTTTCCCCCTCCTCCTTCTGAGCTTCCCAGGCTGCACAGCTCCCGACGCATCTCTTCCCTTCCTCTGAGGAATTCAGAAGCCCCTCCCTCTTCCTGGCCCTTCTTATCTTCTCCAATTCGCCCTATGCTCTCATCCTCTGTACTCCTGGCCTCTCCCGGTCCTCTCGTGCACAACAGTCCGCATTCATCTAAGCTGTTGTCTCCCTGTTCGGTCCCCAAATCCCTCTGCTTCTTTTCTCGGTGCAGGAGGTGTGTATATGAGGTAGGAGGGTAGCGGCTTCCTTTTCTACCTTGTGGCTCCTTCTCCTGCGACTGACATCCTATTAGTGTGCAAAAAGCATCTGCTCACTTGACCGAGACCACTTGAAGTCCTTCCCTGGCTTGCTAGGTAGGAGCCTGGTGTGATACTGAGGTTGCAGGACTGCGCATGCGCGGCCCGCCGAGGAGCAGCATAGCCTCCGGGAGGTGGCTGGATGTTTTGGGTTTCCATGCCTTGTCCAGTGTGCTGAGGTGCATTTGCATTTGCATTCCAACAGGATCAGCTTTAGCGGGAGGGGGAGTGACGCCTCTTAGCGGTAGTCAGTTGGTGCTCACAGGCCATCAGGCCCTGCTTATGCCTCCTTGACTGCACATGCGCCCCAGGGGTGCTGGGAAGCCTCTGGGCGGTGCCCGGAGGGTTTGGCGCTCTGTGACGTGGTCAGGTTCTAGGCGCCACCTGCTGACGTGTGCCAGTGTTCCAAGTGGAGTTGCCATAGCGAAAGGGACGCGAAGGCCCTTAGGGGTTGGCTCTCACTGCTCACCAGTTCTCACAGGCCAACACGGAAGTACAGGAGCTCCGGAGCCTCAAATCGCGCACCTGGAAACCCCGCTGGGACGGGCTGGGTCCACTTTTCACCTCCGCTCCCGCTCCATCCCACATCCTGGCTCAACCCGTGTTGGACAGCTCCCCCACCTCCTCTGCCCTTGCCAGTCCTGGAAGTGGCCGGTGTCTGATCCGCCACCTCTCTCCCCATCAACGTCATCTGTTTGATGACAGCAGAATGGAGATTCAAGGTCAGCAGCTGAGGGGTTATTGGGTTCTCCTAACTGCACAGGTGTCTTCCCTTGCTGTCCTCACCTGTTTCCCATTCCAGTACCATGCGGCTTGAGCGACCTGAATTGCAAAACACTCTTGGCGGAATGCAATGAGGGGAGACATATGAATGCAGCAGGACCACGGGATTATGCCCAGGAAGTGCCCCAACCAAAGAAGGCATTCTTTACCCCTCTGGTCTACACCCTGAAGCAAGGCACTGTAGGCAGACAGGGGCAGAGGCCTGTGCCCCAGAATGCCCTGGCTCTATTTCCGTCTCGTTGGTACATGGAGGGGGTGGGGGGATGAGGGGCGCCCCTCCCGTGGCCAGCATCCTGGCCTTCCTTGCCACCAACTTCCATCAGCGGCTGAATTCCTGAGTCTTGTCCCCTGCACTCATACTTGCATCAGCACAAACTCCCTGAGATTCTCTCTTCATGCCCTCCTTGTCCCTGACTTGCTGCTCCTTCCACTCCTAGCATTAGCCTTCCTGCCTCCAGACTCCTATCAACTCACGCGTGCCACCGGGCCTCTGCCCCTTTGCCTCTGCCTCTGCTTCCCATTTTCCCCCTCCTCCTTCTGAGCTTCCCAGGCTGCACAGCTCCCGACGCATCTCTTCCCTTCCTCTGAGGAATTCAGAACCCCCTCCCTCTTCCTGGCCCTTCTTATCTTCTCCAATTCGCCCTCTGCTCTCATCCTCTGTACTCCTGGCCTCTCCCGGTCCTCTCGTGCACAACAGTCCGCATTCATCTAAGCTGTTGTCTCCCTGTTCGGTCCCCAAATCCCTCTGCTTCTTTTCTCGGTGCAGGAGGTGTGTATATGAGGTAGGAGGGTAGCGGCCTTCCTTTTCTACCTTGTGGCTCCTTCTCCTGCGACTGACATCCTATTAGTGTGCAAAAAGCATCTGCTCACTTGACCGAGACCACTTGAAGTCCTTCCTGGCTTGCCAGGTAGGAGCCTGGTGTGATACTGAGGTTGCAGGACTGCGCATGCGCGGCCCGCCGAGGAGCAGCATAGCCTCCGGGAGGTGGCTGGATGTTCTGGGTTTCCATGCCTTGTCCAGTGTGCTGAGGTGCATTTGCATTTGCATTCCAACAGGATCAGCTTTAGCGGGAGGGGGAGTGACGCCTCTTAGCGGTAGTCAGTTGGTGCTCACAGGCCATCAGGCCCTGCTTATGCCTCCTTGACTGCACATGCGCCCCAGGGGTGCTGGGAAGCCTCTGGGCGGTGCCCGGAGGGTTTGGCGCTCTGTGACGTGGTCAGGTGCTAGGCGCCACCTGCTGACGTGTGCCAGTGTTCCAAGTGGAGTTGCCATAGCGAAAGGGACGCGAAGGCCCTTAGGGGTTGGCTCTGACTGCTCACCAGTTCTCACAGGCCAACAGGGAAGTACAGGAGCTCCGGAGCCTCAAATCGCGCACCTGGAAACCCCGCTGGGACGGGCTGGGTCCACTTTTCACCTCCGCTCCCGCTCCATCCCACATCCTGGCTCAACCCGTGTTGGACAGCTCCCCCACCTCCTCTGCCCTTGCCAGTCCTGGAAGTGGCCGGTGTCTGAATCCGCCACCTCTCTCCCCATCAACCTCATCTGTTTGATGACAGCAGAATGGAGATTCAAGGTCAGCAGCTGAGGGGTTATTGGGTTCTCCTAACTGCACAGGTGTCTTCCCCTGCTGTCCTCACCTGTTTCCCTTCCCAGTACCATGCGGCTTGAGCGACCTGAATTGCAAAACACTCTTGGCGGAATGCAATGAGGGGAGACATATGAATGCAGCAGGACCACGGGATTATGCCCAGGAAGTGCCCCAACCAAAGAAGGCATTCTTTACCCCTCTGGTCTACACCCTGAAGCAAGGCACTGTAGGCAGACAGGGGCAGAGGCCTGTGCCCCAGAATGCCCTGGCTCTATTTCCGTCTCGTTGGTACATGGAGGGGGTGGGGGATGAGGGGCGCCCCTCCCGTGGCCAGCATCCTGGCCTTCCTTGCCACCAACTTCCATCAGCGGCTGAATTCCTGAGTCTTGTCCCCTGCACTCATACTTGCTTCAGCACAAACTCCCTGAGATTCTCTCTTCATGCCCTCCTTGTCCCTGACTTGCTGCTCCTTCCACTCCTAGCATTAGCCTTCCTGCCTCCAGACTCCTATCAACTCACGCGTGCCACCGGGCCTCTGCCCCTTTGCCTCTGCCTCTGCTTCCCATTTTCCCCCTCCTCCTTCTGAGCTTCCCAGGCTGCACAGCTCCCGACGCATCTCTTCCCTTCCTCTGAGGAATTCAGAACCCCCTCCCTCTTCCTGGCCCTTCTTATCTTCTCCAATTCGCCCTCTGCTCTCATCCTCTGTACTCCTGGCCTCTCCCGGTCCTCTCGTGCACAACAGTCCGCATTCATCTAAGCTGTTGTCTCCCTGTTCGGTCCCCAAATCCCTCTGCTTCTTTTCTCGGTGCAGGAGGTGTGTATATGAGGTAGGAGGGTAGCGGCTTCCTTTTCTACCTTGTGGCTCCTTCTCCTGCGGACTGACATCCTATTAGTGTGCAAAAAGCATCTGCTCACTTGACCGAGACCACTTGAAGTCCTTCCCTGGCTTGCTAGGTAGGAGCCTGGTGTGATACTGAGTTGCAGGACTGGGCATGCGCGGCCCGCCGAGGAGCAGCATAGCCTCCGGGAGGTGGCTGGATGTTTTGGGTTTCCATGCCTTGTCCAGTGTGCTGAGGTGCATTTGCATTTGCATTCCAACAGGATCAGCTTTAGCGGGAGGGGGAGTGACGCCTCTTAGCGGTAGTCAGTTGGTGCTCACAGGCCATCAGGCCCTGCTTATGCCTCCTTGACTGCACATGCGCCCCAGGGGTGCTGGGAAGCCTCTGGGCGGTGCCCGGAGGGTTTGGCGCTCTGTGACGTGGTCAGGTTCTAGGCGCCACCTGCTGACGTGTGCCAGTGTTCCAAGTGGAGTTGCCATAGCGAAAGGGACGCGAAGGCCCTTAGGGTTGGCTCTGACAGCTCACCAGTTCTCACAGGCCAACAGGGAAGTACAGGAGCTCCGGAGCCTCAAATCGCGCACCTGGAAACCCCGCTGGGACGGGCTGGGTCCACTTTTCACCTCCGCTCCCGCTCCATCCCACATCCTGGCTCAACCCGTGTTGGACAGCTCCCCCACCTCCTCTGCCCTTGCCAGTCCTGGAAGTGGCCGGGTGTCTGAATCCGCCACCTCTCTCCCCATCAACGTCATCTGTTTGATGACAGCAGAATGGAGATTCAAGGTCAGCAGCTGAGGGGTTTATTGGGTTCTCCTAACTGCACAGGTGTCTTCCCCTGCTGTCCTCACCTGTTTCCCATTCCCAGTACCATGCGGCTTGAGCGACCTGAATTGCAAAACACTCTTGGCGGAATGCAATGAGGGGAGACATATGAATGCAGCAGGACCACGGGATGCCCAGGAAGTGCCCCAACCAAAGAAGGCATTCTTTACCCCTCTGGTCTACACCCTGAAGCAAGGCACTTAGGCAGACAGGGGCAGAGGCCTGTGCCCCAGAATGCCCTGGCTCTATTTCCGTCTCGTTGGTACATGGAGGGGGTGGGGGATGAGGGGCGCCCGTCCCGTGGCCAGCATCTGGCCTTCCTTGCCACCAACTTCCATCAGCGGCTGAATTCCTGAGTCTTGTCCCCTGCACTCATACTTGCTTCAGCACAAACTCCCTGAGATTCTCTCTTCATGCCCTCCTTGTCCCTGACTTGCTGCTCCTTCCACACCTAGCATTAGCCTTCCTGCCTCCAGACTCCTATCAACTCACGCGTGCCACCGGGCCTCTGCCCCTTGCCTCTGCCTCTGCTTCCATTTTCCCCCTCCTCCTTCTGAGCTTCCCAGGCTGCACAGCTCCCGACGCATCTCTTCCCTTCCTCTGAGGAATTCAGAACCCCCTCCCTCTTCCTGGCCCTTCTTATCTTCTCCAATTCGCCCTCTGCTCTCATCCTCTGTACTCCTGGCCTCTCCCGGTCCTCTCGTGCACAACAATCGCATTCATCTAAGCTGTTGTCTCCCTGTTCGGTCCCCAAATCCCTCTGCTTCTTTTCTCGGTGCAGGAGGTGTGTATATGAGGTAGGAGGGTAGCGGCCTTCCTTTTCTACCTTGTGGCTACCTTCTCCTGCGACTGACATCCTATTAGTGTGCAAAAAGCATCTGCTCACTTGACCGAGACCACTTGAAGTCCTTCCCTGGCTTGCCAGGTAGGAGCCTGGTGTGATACTGAGGTTGCAGGACTGCGCATGCGCGGCCCGCCGAGGAGCAGCATAGCCTCCGGGAGGTGGCTGGATGTTCTGGGTTTCCATGCCTTGTCCAGTGTGCTGAGGTGCATTTGCATTTGCATTCCAACTGGATCAGCTTTAGCGGGAGGGGGGAGTGACGCCTCTTAGCGGTAGTCAGTTGGTGCTCACAGGCCATCAGGCCCTGCTTATGCCTCCTTGACTGCACATGCGCCCAGGGGTGCTGGGAAGCCTCTGGCGGTGCCCGGAGGGTTTGGCGCTCTGTGACGTGGGTCAGGTTCTAGGCGCCACCTGCTGACGTGTGCCAGTGTTCCAAGTGGAGGTTGCCATAGCGAAAGGGACGCGAAGGCCCTTAGGGGTTGGCTCTGACTGCTCACCAGTTTCTCACAGGCCAACAGGGAAGTACAGGAGCTCCGGAGCTTCAAATCGCAGCACCTGGAAACCCCGCTGGGACGGGCTGGGTCCACTTTTCACCTCCGCTCCCGCTCCATCCCACATCCTGGCTCAACCCGTGTTGGACAGCTCCCCCACCTCCTCTGCCCTTGCCAGTCCTGGAAGTGGCCGGTGTCTGAATCCGTCACCTCTCTCCCCATCAACGTCATCCGTTTGATGACAGCAGAATGGAGATTCAAGGTCAGCAGCTGAGGGGTTATTGGGTTCTCCTAACTGCACAGGTGTCTTCCCCTGCTGTCCTCACCTGTTTCCCATTCCCAGTACCATGCGGCTTGAGCGACCTGAATTGCAAAACACTCTTGGCGGAAATGCAATGAGGGGAGACATATGAATGCAGCAGGACCACGGGATTATGCCCAGGAAGTGCCCCAACCAAAGAAGGCATTCTTTACCCCTCTGGTCTACACCCTGAAGCAAGGCACTCTAGGCAGACAGGGGCAGAGGCCTGTGCCCCAGAATGCCCTGGCTCTATTTCCGTCTCGTTGGTACATGGAGGGGGTGGGGGATGAGGGGCGCCCGTCCCGTGGCCAGCATCCTGGCCTTCCTTGCCACCAACTTCCATCAGCGGCTGAATCCTGAGTCCTTGTCCCTGCACTCATACTTGCTTCAGCACAAACTCCCTGAGATTCTCTCTTCATGCCCTCCTTGTCCCTGACTTGCTGCTCCTTCCACTCCTAGCATTAGCCTTCCTGCCTCCAGACTCCTATCAACTCACGCGTGCCACCGGGCCTCTGCCCTTTGCCTCTGCCTCTGCTTCCCATTTTCCCCCTCCTCCTTCTGAGCTTCCCAGGCTGCACAGCTCCCGACGCATCTCTTCCTTCCTCTGAGGAATTCAGAACCCCCTCCCTCTTCCTGGCCCTTCTTATCTTCTCCAATTCGCCCGCTTCTCTCATCCTCTGTACTCCTGGCCTCTCCCGGTCCTCTCGTGCACAACAGTCCGCATTCATCTAAGCTGTTGTCTCCCTGTTCGGTCCCCAAATCCCTCTGCTTCTTTTCTCGGTGCAGAGGTGTGTATATGAGGTAGGAGGGTAGCGGCCTTCCTTTTCTACCTTGTGGCTCCTTCTCCTGCGACTGACATCCTATTAGTGTGCAAAAAGCATCTGCTCACTTGACCGAGACCACTTGAAGTCCTTCCCTGGCTTGCTAGGTAGGAGCCTGGTGTGATACTGAGGTTGCAGGACTGCGCATGCGCGGCCCGCCGAGGAGCAGCATAGCCCTCCGGGAGGTGGCTGGATGTTTTGGGTTTCCATGGCCTTGTCCAGTGTGCTGAGGTGCATTTGCATTTGCATTCCAACAGGATCAGCTTAGCGGGAGGGGGAGTGACGCCTCTTAGCGGTAGTCAGTTGGTGCTCACAGGCCATCAGGCCCTGCTTATGCCTCCTTGACTGCACATGCGCCCCAGGGGTGCTGGGAAGCCTCTGGGCGGTGCCCGGAGGGTTTGGCGCTCTGTGACGTGGTCAGGTTCTAGGCGCCACCTGCTGACGTGTGCCAGTGTTCCAAGTGGAGTTGCCATAGCGAAAGGGACGCGAGGCCCTTAGGGGTTGGCTCTGACTGCTCACCAGTTCTCACAGGCCAACAGGGAAGTACAGGAGCTCCGGAGCCTCAAATCGCGCACCTGGAAACCCCGCTGGGACGGGCTGGGTCCCACTTTTCACCTCCGCTCCCGCTCCATCCCCACATCCTGGCTCAACCCGTGTTGGACAGCTCCCCCACCTCCTCTGCCCTTGCCAGTCCTGGAAGTGGCCGGTGTCTGGATCCGCCACCTCTCTCCCCATCAACGTCATCTGTTTGATGACAGCAGAATGGAGATTCAAGGTCAGCAGCTGAGGGGTTATTGGGTTCTCCTAACTGCACAGGTGTCTTCCCCTGCTGTCCTCACCTGTTTCCCATTCCCAGTACCATGCGGCTTGAGCGACCTGAATTGCAAAACACTCTTGGCGGAATGCAATGAGGGGAGACATATGAATGCAGCAGGGACCACGGGATTATGCCCAGGAAGTGCCCCAACCAAAGAAGGCATTCTTTACCCCTCTGGTCTACACCCTGAAGCAAGGCACTGTAGGCAGACAGGGCAGAGGCCTGTGCCCCAGAATGCCCTGGCTCTATTTCCGTCTCGTTGGTACATGGAGGGGGTGGGGGATGAGGGGCGCCCCTCCCGTGGCCAGCATCCTGGCCTTCCTTGCCACCAACTTCCATCAGCGGCTGAATTCCTGAGTCTTGTCCCCTGCACTCATACTTGCTTCAGCACAAACTCCCTGAGATTCTCTCTTCATGCCCTCCTTGTCCCTGACTTGCTGCTCCCTTCCACTCCTAGCATTAGCCTTCCTGCCTCCAGACTCCTATCAACTCACGCGTGCCACCGGGCCTCTGCCCCTTTGCCTCTGCCTCTGCTTCCCATTTTCCCCCTCCTCCTTCTGAGCTTCCCAGGCTGCACAGCTCCCGACGCATCTCTTCCCTTCCTCTGAGGAATTCAGAACCCCCTCCCTCTTCCTGGCCCTTCTTATCTTCTCCAATTCTCCCTCTGCTCTCATCCTCTGTACTCCTGGCCTCTCCCGTCCTCTCGTGCACACAGTCCGCATTCATCTAAGCTGTTGTCTCCCTGTTCGGTCCCCAAATCCCTCTGCTTCTTTTCTCGGTGCAGGAGGTGTGTATATGAGGTAGGAGGGTAGCGGCCTTCCTTTTCTACCTTGTGGCTCCTTCTCCTGCGAACTGACATCCTATTAGTGTGCAAAAAGCATCTGCTCACTTGACCGAGACCACTTGAAGTCCTTCCCTGGCTTGCTAGGTAGGAGCCTGGTGTGATACTGAGGTTGCAGGACTGCGCATTGCGCGGCCGCCGAGGAGCAGCATAGCCTCCGGGAGGTGGCTGGATGTTTTGGGTTTCCATGCCTTGTCCAGTGTGCTGAGGTGCATTTGCATTTGCATTCCAACAGGATCAGCTTTAGCGGGAGGGGGAGTGACGCCTCTTAGCGGTAGTCAGTTGGTGCTCACAGGCCATCAGGCCCTGCTTATGCCTCCTTGACTGCACATGCGCCCCAGGGGTGCTGGGAAGCCTCTGGGCGGTGCCCGGAGGGTTTGGCGCTCTGTGACGTGGTCAGGTTCTAGGCGCCACCTGCTGACGTGTGCCAGTGTTCCAAGTGGAGTTGCCATAGCGAAAGGGACGCGAAGGCCCTTAGGGGTTGCTCTGACTGCTCACCAGTTCTCACAGGCCAACAGGGAAGTACAGGAGCTCCGGAGCCTCAAATCGCGCACCTGGAAACCCCGCTGGGACGGGCTGGGTCCACTTTTCACCTCCGCTCCCGCTCCATCCCACATCCTGGCTCAACCCGTGTTGGACAGCTCCCCCACCTCCTCTGCCCTTGCCAGCTCCTGGAAGTGGCCGGTGTCTGGATCCGCCACCTCTCTCCCCATCAACGTCATCTGTTTGATGACAGCAGAATGGAGATTCAAGTTCAGCAGCTGAGGGGTTATTGGGTTCTCCTAACTGCACAGGTGTCTTCCCCTGCTGTCCTCACCTGTTTCCCATTCCCAGTACCATGCGGCTTGAGCGACCTGAATTGCAAAACACTCTTGGCGGAATGCAATGAGGGGAGACATATGAATGCAGCAGGACCACGGGATTATGCCCAGGAAGTGCCCCAACCAAAGAAGGCATTCTTTACCCCTCTGGTCTACACCCTGAAGCAAGGCACTGTAGGCAGACAGGGGCAGAGGCCTGTGCCCCAGAATGCCCTGGCTCTATTTCCGTCTCGTTGGTACATGGAGGGGGTGGGGGATGAGGGGCGCCCGTCCCGTGGCCAGCATCCTGGCCTTCCTTGCCACCAACTTCCATCAGCGGCTGAATTCCTGAGTCTTGTCCCCTGCACTCATACTTGCTTCAGCACAAACTCCCTGAGATTCTCTCTTCATGCCCTCCTTGTCCCTGACTTGCTGCTCCTTCCACTCCTAGCATTAGCCTTCCCTGCCTCCAGACTCCTATCAACTCACGCGTGCCACCGGGCCTCTGCCCCTTTGCCTCTGCCTCTGCTTCCCATTTTCCCCCTCCTCCTTCTGAGCTTCCCAGGCTGCACAGCTCCCGACGCATCTCTTCCCTTCCTCTGAGGAATTCAGAACCCCCTCCCTCTTCCTGGCCCTTCTTATCTTCTCCAATTCGCCCTCTGCTCTCATCCTCTGTACTCCTGGCCTCTCCCGGTCCTCTCGTGCACAACAGTCCGCATTCATCTCAGCTGTTGTCTCCCTGTTCGGTCCCAAAATCCCTCTGCTTCTTTTCTCGGTGCAGGAGGTGTGTATATGAGGTAGGAGGGTAGCGGCCTTCCTTTTCTACCTTGTGGCTCTTTCTCCTGCGACTGACATCCTATTAGTGTGCAAAAAGCATCTGCTCACTTGACCGAGACCACTTGAAGTCCTTCCCTGGCTTGCTAGGTAGGAGCCTGGTGTGATACTGAGGTTGCAGGACTGCGCATGCGCGGCCCCGCCGAGGAGCAGCATAGCCTCCGGGAGGTGGCTGGATGTTTTGGGTTTCCATGCCTTGTCCAGTGTGCTGAGGTGCATTTGCATTTGCATTCCAACAGGATCAGCTTTAGCGGGAGGGGGAGTGACGCCTCTTAGCGGTAGTCAGTTGGTGCTCACAGGCCATCAGGCCCTGCTTATGCCTCCTTGACTGCACATGCGCCCCAGGGGTGCTGGGAAGCCTCTGGCGGTGCCCGGAGGGTTTGGCGCTCTGTGACGTGGTCAGGTTCTAGGCGCCACCTGCTGACGTGTGCCAGTGTTCCAAGTGGAGTTGCCATAGCGAAAGGGACGCGAAGGCCCTTAGGGGTTGGCTCTGACTGCTCACCAGTTCTCACAGGCCAACAGGGAAGTACAGGAGCTCCGGAGCCTCAAATCGCGCACCTGGAAACCCCGCTGGGACGGGCTGGGTCCACTTTTCACCTCCGCTCCCGCTCCATCCCACATCCTGGCTCAACCCGTGTTGGACAGCTCCCCCACCTCCTCTGCCCTTGCCAGTCCTGGAAGTGGCCGGTGTCTGGATCCGCCACCTCTCTCCCCATCAACGTCATCTGTTTGATGACAGCAGAATGGAGATTCAAGGTCAGCAGCTGAGGGGTTATTGGGTTCTCCTAACTGCACAGGTGTCTTCCCCTGCTGTCCTCACCTGTTTCCCATTCCCAGCACCATGCGGCTTGAGCGACCTGAATTGCAAAAACACTCTTGGCGGAATGCAATGAGGGGAGACATATGAATGCAGCAGGACCACGGGATTATGCCCAGGAAGTGCCCCAACCAAAGAAGGCATTCTTTACCCCTCTGGTCTACACCCTGAAGCAAGGCACTGTAGGCAGACAGGGGCAGAGGCCTGTGCCCCAGAAGGCCCTGGCTCTATTTCCGTCTCGTTGGTACATGGAGGGGGTGGGGGGATGAGGGGGCGCCCCTCCCGTGGCCAGCATCCTGGCCTTCCTTGCCACCAACTTCCATCAGCGGCTGAATTCCTGAGTCTTGTCCCCTGCACTCATACTTGCTTCAGCACAAACTCCTGAGATTCTCTCTTCATGCCCTCCTTGTCCCTGACTTGCTGCTCCTTCCACTCCTAGCATTAGCCTCCTGCCTCCAGACTCCTATCAACTCACGCGTGCCACCGGGCCTCTGCCCCTTTGCCTCTGCCTCTGCTTCCCATTTTCCCCCTCCTCCTTCTGAGCTTCCCAGGCTGCACAGCTCCCGACGCATCTCTTCCCTTCCTCTGAGGAATTCAGAACCCCCTCCCTCTTCCTGGCCCTTCTTATCTTCTCCAATTCGCCCTCTGCTCTCATCCTCTGTACTCCTGGCCTCTCCCGGTCCTCTCGTGCACAACAGTCCGCATTCATCTAAGCTGTTGTCTCCCTGTTCGGTCCCCAAATCCCTCTGCTTCTTTTCTCGGTGCAGGAGGTGTGTGTATGAGGTAGGAGGGTAGCGGCCTTCCTTTTCTACCTTGTGGCTCCTTCTCCTGCGACTGACATCCTATTAGTGTGCAAAAAGCATCTGCTCCCTTGACCGAGACCACTTGAAGTCCTTCCCTGGCTTGCTAGGTAGGAGCCTGGTGTGATACTGAGGTTGCAGGACTGCGCATGCGCGGCCCGCCGAGGAGCAGCATAGCCTCCGGGAGGTGGCTGGATGTTTTGGGTTTCCATGCCTTGTCCAGTGTGCTGAGGTGCATTTGCATTTGCATTCCAACAGGATCAGCTTTAGCGGGAGGGGGAGTGATGCCTCTTAGCGGTAGTCAGTTGGTGCTCACAGGCCATCAGGCCCTGCTTATGCCTCCTTGACTGCACATGCGCCCCAGGGGTGCTGGGAAGCCTCTGGGCGGTGCCCGGAGGGTTTGGCGCTCTGTGACGTGGTCAGGTTCTAGGCGCCACCTGCTGACGTGTGCCAGTGTTCCAAGTGGAGTTGCCATAGCGAAAGGGACGCGAAGGCCCTTAGGGGTTGGCTCTGACTGCTCACCAGTTCTCACAGGCCAACAGGGAAGTACAGGAGCTCCGGAGCCTCAAATCGCGCACCTGGAAACCCCGCTGGGACGGGGCTGGGTCCACTTTTCACCTCCGCTCCCGCGCTCCATCCCACATCCTGGCTCAACCCGTGTTGGACAGCTCCCCCACTCCTCTGCCCTTGCCAGTCCTGGAAGTGGCCGGTGTCTGGATCCGCCACCTCTCTCCCCATCAACGTCATCTGTTTGATGACAGCAGAATGGAGATTCAAGGTCAGCAGCTGAGGGGTTATTGGGTTCTCCTAACTGCACAGGTGTCTTCCCCCTGCTGTCCTCCCCTGTTTCCCATTCCCAGTACCATGCGGCTTGAGCGACCTGAATTGCAAAACACTCTTGGCGGAATGCAATGAGGGGAGACATATGAATGCAGCAGGACCACGGGATTATGCCCAGGAAGTGCCCCAACCAAAGAAGGCATTCTTTACCCCTCTGGTCTACACCCTGAAGCAAGGCACTGTAGGCAGACAGGGGCAGAGGCCTGTGCCCCAGAATGCCCTGGCTCTATTTCCGTCTCGTTGGTACATGGAGGGGGTGGGGGGATGAGGGGCGCCCCTCCCGTGGCCAGC
>NW_025961408.1:0-49014 GCF_023159225.1 Perognathus longimembris pacificus | reverse complement strand
AGTATATAAAAGGATTTTACATGTATTATCTTATTTAACTTTCACCACAGTCATCAAAAGTTGCTTTCACCATCATTTGGTAAGGGAGAGAACAAGCATAGAGTTGGGGAGTATACTCCCCTGGCAGGAGTATTTGTCTTGGTTATATTGTAGAGAATTTCATATGTTAAGGTATATATCATAATGTTCAAATGTGTATTTTGTGCTTATTTACATATACCTGGGTATGACATTTAATATAATTATTAAACACAGGCACAGATGATATCAAATCTTACTTTACAAGGTGGTGCTTACTTTCCAGGGAAATTTTTAGGTTCAATTAGTGTATCACTACCACAGTAGTTTTCCTTTTTGTTATTCTGACCACATTCTAAGCATCCTTCTAATTGTATAAGCCAAGTTACCCAATCATTCCACTCACCTGTGGCATTAAAATGTTACTATTGATTCTTGGATTATAAGTCTTTCTTTTTTCTTTTTTTTTTTTTTTTTTTTTGGCCAGTCCTGGGCCTTGGACTCAGGGCCTGAGCACTATCCCTGGCTTCTTCCCGCTCAAGGCTAGCACTCTGCCTCTTGAGCCACAGAGCCGCTTCTGGTCGTTTTTTCTGTATATGTGGTGATGGGGAATCGAACCTAGGGCCTCGTGTATCCGAGGCAGGCACTCTTGCCACTAGGCTATATCCCCAGCCCGATTATAAGTCTTTCTTTTTTTTTTTTTTGGCCAGTCCTGGGCCTTTGGACTCAGGGCCTGAGCACTGTCCCTGGCTTCTTCCCGCTCAAGGCTAGCACTCTGCCACTTGAGCCACAGCGCAGCTTCTGGCCGTTTTCTGTATATGTGGTGCTGGGGAATCGAACCTAGGGCCTCGTGTATCCGAGGCAGGCACTCTTGCCACTAGGCTATATCCCCAGCCCATATAAGTCTTTCTTAATCAAACCTTGTCTGCAGTTCTTTGTTCAATAAAAATCTTTTAGTTTGCATTTGCTTGCAGATGTCAGGGTTAATTTACTGATTTCCACCATTAAGTGGAAATGGAGTGATGATCACATGAAAATAGACTTTAAATTTCCCGTTTCTGCTCTTTTGGAACTCTGGCCTAACAGTGATAAGCGAGGGTAAAGCTAATTTCTGGCCTTACCTGGTCTTCCAAAGAGCTACTGTATTCAAGTATCTCATGATAATTTTCTGGAGTGAATTAAACAGCAAAGGTGTTTCTCTGGTTAATAATTAAAGTGTCTCCTGTTTAAAGGGGAGATAGTTACTGATCACCACTGTTGGATGACTTGAACATGAGTGACTGTGTGTGTGTGTGTGTGTGTGTGTGTGTGTGTGTGTGTGTGCTAGAACAGGGGCTTGAATTCAGAGCTTCAAGATCTCGCTTAGCTTTTTCCATTTTCAGATCCAGCCTTTTGCTGGTTAATTGGAGATAAAAGAATTATTCTTTGTCCTTGAGGCTTTGAACCTCAATCCATCCTCAAATCTCTGCCTCTGAAGTAGCTAGGATTGTGTTAACCATCTGTACCTGTCTTTTCAGACACACACATTAGTATTTTCTAAATATTCCTACATGATTACCAGGTTAATTTCTGGATTGTTAGCATCCAAAGGGTTATTTGTTTCAGCCTGATAGTGTGTCATTTCTTAAAAAAAAAAAAGTAAGGGTTGGAAAAGGTCAAGCTCTTTGTCAGTGTTAGTGTCAGAACTAACCTTCTACAAGAATACATTCAGCTAAACTAGATCTGGGTCCTAGGATTTTTACTAACAGGCCCCCTAATCTCTATTTAAATGCTGTCTTTTTCTAGGGACTCTGGAAGTTTCTAGATAATTATAACTTGATGGTGATGGACCTCAATATAGCATTGGCACCAAATTCTGCTTTTGTCACAACTGTTAGAAAGGAAGAAATCTGTTTTACACATATTTCATCTCCTACCTAAATTCCCTGCCTTCTCCGTATTGTTAGATGTTAGCTTTAGCAGCTGTTTGCTTTTAGTTAGAGATATGATAGTTAATTGTTCTAAATTGATGCTTCTGTCACACTCAAGGAGGGCGTGGGGAGGTCCTATTGTGTTTGCTCACCATGAGAAGTTGCCAAGTATCAGGGATTGCAGCTGCCAGATGGGAACTACTGGAATATTAATGCAGCTGAGATTTGATGAGTCTGACTGGAGTAGACTAATGTGTTTGGATAGCTCTGAGACAAGACTATTAAGTGTTTAGATGTTGAAGTAAGCATTGTGTTACCAAGCTTGTAGATGATGAATAGTACTTCCTGCTGATTTATCTGTAATAATAAATTCCACATTAGACTTGAGGTGGGATTATTTTGTTAAATGCTATACTATGGGAAAAACTTAAAATGTTTGCATTTTGTCCTTAACATTAATTGACATAAAAATAAGCAGTTAAAAGAGACAATTGAACTAGTTGGAGGTCAAATAAATGCTTCTCAACTACAAAGAAAATAACCTTTCAAAAAACCACTAGAGGGCCAGTGACTGGTTTGAAGCCAACTGTGGGAGAAGACGTAAGCAGGGAAAAGCTAGAACTGGAAGTGTGGCTTAAATTAACCTTGAATGAAAAAATAAGAGCACAAGGGCCTGAGCACAAGCCCTGCACTGGCAAAAAAAAAAAAAAAAAAAAGAAAAACAAAAAGAAAAGAAATAGAGGGGAGGACAAGGGATTTCTAAGAACTTAATGAACAGCTGTACTTATTGTAATATTTTTTGTTTAAATTTTTTATTCCCTCTACACATATTATCATTTCTTTAAAATAGTTTATTTTGTGCCATTTCTTATTGTAATATTAGTAATGCCACCATTTTTTGTGAGCATCCTTTCTTCTACTAGAACAAAAAATTTGCATTATTTAGTAAAATTAGAAATAGCCTTTTTGATTTTAAGTTATATGAAATAACTGAACAAGTTGTAGAAAAACTGTAAACTGTCAGCACCGGCTCCTTTTCTTCTTTTGCTCTCAGTAGCACTTTTTTTTTAACTCTTGTGTTTCTTCAACCAAAATCTGAGTTAGGTGAAGACTATATCATGACTTTGCCCAAATTGCTTGTGTAATCTGGTGATTTTACTCATTCAAAAGCCTCTTTTCTAGTCAAAAACATGCCAGTTAGCCTTGGGGAGTGATTTTACTCTCACTCAGTAGTCTATAAATCATAGCCTTCTTCATTTGTGTGGATGTAATACTATGCTAGCCAGTCTAGTCAACAAACTGACCAACATCCATTGACCCATGTTGGTGAAGCCAGTAGTGGTAACATACAAAGAAAACTGGTTATTCTGAGGTGTACTGCCAATGCTAGGCTGTATTTTAATTCCATAGTTATATACATAGAGATTTGGGGACCATATCATTGCCGAGATAACTTTTGCAAACTTATGCAGATTAAAAATGTTAAAAAGATAGTCATGAGAAAAATAAGCAAGGTTATAAGGGAAGAAGAGAGGAATGGAGGGGTGAAGAGGTTAAAAACAGTTCTTCATTTTTTAGTGATCATATCTTTGAATTTTCCTTTTTTTCTTTTCTATTTAAATGAAGCACTCCAAGAATTCAAAACCAGATCTCACAGACTGACATTGTTCTCTGATGCCTAAGCATTGCACTGAAGAATGTTATCTCAGCTATTAGAAAACACAGGAAAATTACAGCAACACATTAGGAGCATATGTGTACTCTTTTGGTTGTTGTTGGGAGTCCTGTGATTTAAACTAGAGCTGGGCACCGTGCCTGAGCTTTTTTATTTTTATTATTATTTTTGTTGAGGGATAGTGCTCAACCTTTGGTGTTTTTGGTGGTTAATTGGAGATTACAGTCTCATAGACTTTCCTGCCCAAACTGGTTTTGAACTGCCACCCTCAGGTCCTAGCCTCCTGAGTAGCTAATCTTACAGGCATGAGCCACCGGTTACATCTGTGCTCTTAAGTACTTTTATTCTGCTTGTCACAAGCTAAATAACATAAGGTAGAATTTCAGATAGTATTACCTTTCAGAAGGCCAAATTTAATTGAGATGTAATGTGCACAAATGTCCAAATATCCAAGAGGACAACTTAAGAAAGGAAAAGTTTATTTTCAGAGTCTTAGTCTCAGAGGGCTCAGTCCATGGTTTTGGCCTCAAGTGCTTGAACTGAACATCTTGGCAGTAAGATCATGTGGCACAGAATCTTCTGTACTTCATAGCCAACAGCAATAAGATAGAGGGGGAGCAGAGGCAAGGAATCACGGAAATATATAACTCTTAATGCTATATCTCCAATTCCTACTTCCTTCAATTAGGCCCTGTCTATCAATAATCTTAAGCACCTTTCAATACAACTACTATACTACCAATCCATTGACTAATTCATTTATTTCATGATCTAATTATCTCTAGAAATATCTTCACAGACACCCCTAGTGGTGCATTATACTAATCTCCTTGGCATTTTTTCAGTCCAATCAAAATGATAGTTCAGGTGATGTGAGTTTCAAATTCAAACAAGCAACAGATTTAGCTGTATCATCACTTTATTTCACTCTTGAATATCATGTTCTAATGGATCTATCTTTAACCACTTAATGTTGATGTCATTTATGTTACTTTCATGAAGTTCTCTTTATGGTAAAAATTCTGGCTAAAGCATTATTTTCCAGTGTCCTATACTCTTAGCAAATGGAAATTTCTCATCCCCAATCACTGATTTCATTTATCAATAAATAACACTACTAAAATAAGTTAGTTAAAAGAATGATTTTATCATGTGAAGGTTTGTCAGTGAATATTATATGGAAGCACATTAAAATCAGTTCTCAGGAAAGCCTTTTATCATTAATGGCAAGATTAGAG
This sequence comes from Perognathus longimembris pacificus, assembly GCF_023159225.1. Classification (NCBI taxonomy): domain Eukaryota; kingdom Metazoa; phylum Chordata; class Mammalia; order Rodentia; family Heteromyidae; genus Perognathus; species Perognathus longimembris. The sequence goes on along the minus strand of NW_025961408.1, from coordinate 44,173 downwards.
GAGCAAATGATATGGTTTGAATGAATGTCTTCCAAACATTCTTATGTTAAAGTTTGGTCCATAGAGTGGTGGTACTGGGAGGTGTTGTGCACCTTTAAAAGGTGGGACATACTAAAACATCCTTAGGTCTCTCAGAATGTAGCAGGCTCTCTCTGGGTTCTGTGGGACCCTGATCCTATTTTCTTTATTATTTGTCTCAATATGTGACTAATTTCTTTTATATGCTTTTGTCACTGTCATTCATTCATCTTCACCACAGGTCCAAAACAATGTAACCATCAATTTTAAATCTACAAAGCTATGAGCTAACTATATCTAATGTTGTTAATTAACTTGTCTTCATGGTGAGTAGTACAGCAAATATTCCCATTATTGGATGTTTCCTACTAAGGATGCTGTAGTATCTTACATATTTGTGCATTTTAGGAAAGGAAATGTTACTTTAAAGTTCTTCTACCTATGAGATTATACAAAGTGAGTGGTTATATTGGCACTATTAATAATAGTTCTATACTTTATTATTAATAAGCATTTTGTCAGCATCTACTATATGTTATACAAAATGATAGGCATTTTACATGCAAGTTTCATTCTCATTATTTGTAAATATTACCCTTCCCTTTGTGGTTTAGAGACTTATCATACTTTTATTTTTTGAATGTGTATTGTTTTAGTCCATAGAGAAGATAACAGCCTCATTCTTAAAATAGAAAGTAGTGAAATAATCCTTAGAGTTGTGCAAATATAGAAAGGTAGCACAAATTCAGTGAACACACCATGATGACAACTTTTTCAGAAAAGTTCTAGAATGTTTTTTTCTTGAGTTAAATTTCTCATGTGGTATACACATTGGAATGGTTATTGTAGAACTGTAAGAAGAAAAGAAACAACATTTAATCATCCTCTCTTTTTTCACTGGAATTATGACTAATATGTTGCTTTCTTGAACATCATTTATTTCAGTATTTTGCACGAGGGTGTGGAGTTTAGCTGTACGTGTATTATAACAAATCATTCTTTTTTTCTTGAAATTATTTTACTTCAGATTGGAAATTGAACAGTGTCCACACTGTTCATTGCAAGGTACACAGTATTCATGAATACAATGCTGGACATCCAGGAAATGTATACACACCTCAAGCTCTTCATGCTTTTTCTTTTAGAAAGATACTGTTTACCAAAAAGAAGCTTCCTCAGTACAGGAAAAACTATTTTCCCAATAAATTCACAAAATCCTAAGATTCCCAATGGAATCCAGATGACCTTTTCACTACCACCACCTCAATATGCTTATTGGAACACTAATATTTGTACCCTGAGGACATTTACTTTCAACAATGAGGATGAGTCTTTAAAAACAAACTTCAATGTGGTAAATGTAACATGGGTCTTTGTGAGTATTAAGTGCCTGAAATAGGCAGTTAAAACTGGATTTACTTTTTAATTGTTTGCTTAACAGTAAACCTAAATCTACACATTCACAATTGTCCTATAAAATAAGTACTGTGATTACACACAATATTTTATGACAAACTAGTTTCAAAATGCCAAAAGCTTTAAATAAAAATTTTGATCAGAATAAAATGTGACTCTAAAACATTATCAAAATGAAATTACATATAAAATATCCTATAGTTTACACAATTACTATGAGTTTCCAGTTGTGGAATACATTTTTCTCATTGTGAATTAAAATATGAACTTATTGGAAATTGTTAATTTCAGTGATGATACTGTTTTTGGCCTTTTAGCATTATTCTTATTATAAAAGGTTGCACTGAGGGCTGGGAATATGGCCTAGTGGTAGAGTACTTGCCTCGTATACATGAATCCCTGGGTTTGATTCCTCAGCACCACATTTATAGAAAAAGCCAGAAGTGGAGCTATGGCTCAAGTGGTAGAGTGCTAGCCTTGAGCAAAAAGAAGGCAGGGACAGTGCTCAGGTCCTGAGTTCAAACCACAGGACTGGCAAAAAAAAAAAAAAGGTTGCACTGAGTATCTGTTAATAGTCTAATTGGTGTTCAGTATTTCATAAATAACAAATCATTCTTTTACAATTACTGTATTAATTCACTTCAGTCAATTACTCATCATAATTTGTTATCCCATACATCTATGATAATGTTAATACAATTAGTATAGTATCACTATGTTTATTTTTTGTTGTTTGGTTTGTTTTTTTTTGGCCAGTCCTGGGGCTTGGATTCAGGGCCTGAGCACTATCCCTGGCTTCTTTGTGCTCAAGGCTAGTACTCTGCCACTTGAGCCACAGCGCCACTTCTGGCCATTTTCTGTATATGTGGTGCTGGGGAATTGAACCCAGGGCCTCATGTATGCAAGGCAAGCACTCTTGCCACTAGGCCATATCCCCAGCCCACTATCACTATGTTTTACCCTCAGCATTCTGGTAAGATGCTTATGGCTTGACATGAAAGTATGAAAGTAGTATTTGTTTTATAAATGCTTGTGTAATACTTTTTGGCCACTCATTAAAATGGCTGAGGGGTAACATACTGGGATTCTAAATGTTATATGGTCTTCATCAGCTGGTGTTTTGCTAGTAGCTTTCTACAGAACCATATCATTATAGCTATTTGCCAGCAGTCATTAGTACATTTATCTTCTGTTGGGTTTTAATATAGTTGCAACTTGGGGAATCTGGAGTCAATAAAGCTTTAGAGAAGATGTACCAATTGTAGGATGAAGTAATTTAGAAGCACAGATGTTCATAACATTTGCTAAATCATTCTTATTTGAGTAATGTGAGAATTCAAAACTCTGCTTCTCACATATGTAAACAAGAATTGGGGCCCTCAAATGGCAAATAGTTTATTGGGAATACCAGTAGAAATACCTCTTTTTTCAATCCATAGATTAATATTCATGGGATTCTATTTGAGAATCAGATGTGTGTCCTGAAATTTGAAGGAAAATGTTCATCCTTCTCTCCACACATGTATCTTGAAATGCTCGTGGTAAAAGAGACTTAGTGGCCAACTGGCCTCACCACCTAAATTTGTTGATAATGAAATTAAGTGACTGACTGAAAAGATGAATTACTTAATCACCCTACCATGAACAATGTCTACCATTCAAAATTCTTTCTTCCATCTTAAAATTCCATCAGAACCTCAGAATCTGTTAGAGTAATGTAAAAGACCCCAAAGACATGGCCATAGGTAGCATAATAATAAAGCAATATAATGAGACTTTTTTCTCATCTTGTCACCATCTCAATATCTTGGAACAATGATTTTTAACATCCCCCAGCTTCAACATTCTCAAAAGTGTAAGATAATATTAATATTTCAAGGGTTTAAAACAGCTTACATTTACAAAGGATTTAAGACATTATTGTGGTCCTAAGTCTATCTTTTCCAATTGTCAACAATTATATCTAAGTTATCTAATTAGGGCTGTTACTGTATTGGGAGTCAGTAAGTACTAGTTAATATCTCTTTTTTAATGGGATGCTTCACCAATTTGCATGTCTTTCTTGCATGGGGGCCATGCTACTTTTCTCTGTATCGTTCCTTTTTTTGTGTGTGTATATGTGGTGCTGAAACAAGCACTTATTACCTTTTTTATATCATTATTTTGACATTTCTACATTTACCTAAACCATCAGTTGGGATTTTGAAAATAAAAATCTAGAGGAAACTTAAGCTAACACATAATTTCGTTATCACATATTTCTCCCTTAAGTAACTTCAAGAGAAGCCCAAAAAATATTTTAAGACTACATTTATTCAGTCCCTCAGTCTGAAAGATTTCAACTGTTTCTTCATGATTACACTTTCAGGTTAGAATAAGAGTAAAAAGTTGTTGTTATTATTACTGTTGTTATTGTTTCCAACTGGGTGTGTAGGGACTGAGGAGTTAACAAAGGAATTTACATGATAATCTCTTAAAATACCTTTAAAGACAATGAAAAACAAGTTTTTGGATTAACAGGGATGTGTCAGTTTAAATGCAAAAAAAAGTATTAAAATCATGTGATTAGCTGTATTTTTAAAAATTACACATTTGAAGTCCTGATTATAACCTAGGGATTTATTTGCTTATGAAAAGTCAAACTATGAATTACAACATTGCAGAATAATTTCTACTTTATCAGGATAGTTTTACTGCTCTTTCCACAAATGACTTGTAAAACTTTACAATACCTAAAAATCTTTGTTTACCACATTACAAAAAGTTACTTAAATTTAGATGAGAAAGACAGATGCTTTTCTTTTGATATTGAAACTTAAGATGGAATGGTTTTATTTAAAACAAATCCCTGTCCTCCCTCCCGATATAATAAGTAAATAGCAATGTGAAGAAAAGTGTCCTTTAAATCTGATATTCAGTTCAAATGCATGGTAGGGAAAAGTCTATTCTGCATATAAAATATAACAACAAAGAGAGAATTATGAATAGAAAATTAAAACATGTAGAGGAGACAAATATTCTGCATACATAGCTTTAAAATCCCAACAGGGAATCCTTATCTGAAGGAGAGGTTACACATTCAATCATTAACTTAAATGCAAATTCCCAAAGACAAAAATTCCAACATGCTAATTTGCAACCTAACTAAAACAGTTTACCAGTCTAATAGTATGTAATAACAATTTATTTTTACCATCTAGCAGTTTAACTGAAATTGAATGAAGATTTTAACATAAATATATTAGTAACATAGACTTCCCTAGATTGCAATAAGTAATGAAACACCTTGTCAATATCAACTTTTCACCCAGTAGCAGGGTCTTACGTGGGAAAGGGTTTTCATTTCCTACTTAAATCGTAGGAAGAGAATTGGCTAATGAAAACAGCTTTGTAAAAAGCCAGTTAAAATTTGAATCTGCAGCTGGGTAAGTTCCCTCTCTTTGTTCCTGTAATACAGTAAAAATATAGCAGAGATGTTTAATGTTCAGAAATCTGGTCTCTTCACTTTGTATAGGCTCAAGGTAGAAGAAGGAAAATAAAGGTATTTTTTGGCTGTAGCTTTGATAAACAACAAATGAAGAAAAATGTTGTTTTCGAGACATCTGATAACTGAGAATCTAGACCTTATCTTATAGATATTTTCTACATTCCTCCAAAAAGCTTGGCAAATGAATAACTGAGGCCTATTTTGGTGGAAGGAGAGAAGGATATACTAGTTCCAGCATAAGAACAAAATTGTGAAAACCGCAAAGTAACACAAAACAGTTATTTTCTCCTGAATAATAATGATGTCATGTTTGCATATAGAACAGCATTTGTATTATTGCTCTATGGTATAATATATTAAACAATATATTAAGGAACTCATAATGGACTGCACATTACAAACTTAAGGTTCTTTGGTGAGGCATAAAAGAAAACATAATTTCAGCTTTAAAGAAAACTATCTTAGCCATTTTTTTTCTTTTATCCATTGATCTGCTGGGGTCCGCTCTCAAAGTAGAGAGAGGTATTGTGTGAGTTTCACCATGGCAACAATTGCAATGCCCCCATCCATCATACATGTTGGCCAGAAAAGTGAATGGAACAGCACATTGGAACTGTAGAGTTTGGTTAGAATGACGATTTTCTGGTTTCCTTCTGGATCAGAGTAGCAGGCGAAGTGTTGATACTTCCTGAAGTTTTCCATGAAAATATTCACCGGAGACATGGATTCTTCAAAGTTTTTCCACACTTAGGTATATAGGAGCATTGTGGAGAATGAAACAAACTGTTATCAGAAGATGTGATTCTTAAGTGTGAATGTGTGTGTGTGTGTGACACTAGGAAGGAATAGTGTATGGTGGTCACCTCAGTTTTATCTGTGAAATAACCATGATAGTTCTTCTTTTTTGTATTCAAGCCAATTCTTCCAGAAACCCTAAGAAATTATATAGTAATTAAAATAATTTTGGGGATTATGTGACCAAGACCTGTATATCATTTGTTAATTTAAGTCAAGTTACGTATGAGTTAATCAACTTGAATTAATAGTTGTGTATTGCATACACAAAAAGTAAATTGTTGGGGCCTCTGAGGACCCCTTCCACCCTATCTCCCAGGGAAATGCCTGAACCTCAAATCTATGGAAGAAGCTCCACCCTACCCCTCATACCGGCAGAAGGAGTAAGGCCTGTCCTTACCGGACTGCTCTAAGCTGAAGTGGGATGCCGAAATCCCTTCCTCGGCCCCCCCATAATGTGTCAGGAGCTGCAGAACAAAGATGTCGGGGAGACGGTTGGATGTTTGAATGGGTCTCAAAGGATCTAATTGGGAGGGGGTTTATATAGCGGTAATGGCGGGAAAGGAGGGGGACTGGCCAAAGGGCCACTCATAGGCTCAAGATCGTGTCCATCAGATGATGTCATGAAACTTCCTTTGTGGCTGGACAACCCTCATCATGGTGGCATGCATGTGTCTGCCTCCCTCAGGGGCGGGGTATTCTCTTCCGGTTGAGGCTGGAAGGTGGGAGTGGCTAGCCCCAACACTGTCCCAGCGCTGGGGGAAGGGCAGCATCTCGGAAGCTCTTGTCGCCCTTTCCCCACCAAGGCCAAAACTGAGTCCCCAACAGTAAATGACTTCCAATATATTCTTCTTGCAATGACTATGTGAGGTGGGTTTTAATTATTCCTTATTGAATATATTTATGGCATAAGAATGTAAATATTTAGAATTTTTCCACATAATATTAAATGCTCCCATATCATAACAAAGTCAAAAGTAGCTTATTTATATTTTTGGTAGGGCTTTATTGTCTTCTCCTTGGTTATTTTGTTACTGTCATCAAGGAAGCATCTATCTTCTAGTGAATTTATCGAAAGAAATCTTAAGAGCAAGAATAATTAGCCATATGGCAGTGCTTACAGCTTTAATCCTAGCTATTCAGGAGACCTAGATCTGAGGACTGTGGTTCAAAGCCAGCCCAGACAGGGAAGTCCATGGAACTCTTATCTCCAATTAATAAGCAAAAGGCCAAAAGTGGAGGTATACAGCTCAAGTGTTATAGTTGCCAGCCTTGAGTGAAAAAGTCAAAGGACAGTGCCCAGGCCCTGATTTCAAGCTCAGGTCCTGGCACCCCCAACCTCTTATAAAGGCCTGTGATGGTTGCAGAATACTCACCTAGCACGCCATAGGAGCTTTTTCAATGTGTCAAGGAAAAGTAAAGCATTGGAGGATGAAGATAGTGATATTGTGATAAATCATGCTTCAGGAGATATTATATAGCAAGGCACAATTGAGTTAAGGTTATACGATGGCACAGTAATATGTGTCCAATGCATTAAAGACTATACCATCAGAGAGTAATTATAATTACTCAAATATTCACCATTACTCAGAACTTCCCAGTCCACAATATCCAGGTGTCAAACAAGTAAACTTACTCATGTGAAACCTACATGTTCTTGGTCCCAAGAGCAGACTGAACATTTTCAAGCATCCCAAAGAGTGACTATAGCTACATAGTTATTAAGCATATTCAAAAGGCCAGACTTTGTGTTTTGTGTTAGAAAATAAAATGTAATATCCATGCTCAAAGAATGTACAGATCAACGGTGGGTTAATGTGAATACATGTATACTCTGAATTTATGATATTCTTTAGTGATGGGTAATAATTGGAAAAGTAAATTGGGACTTTTTTACCACTTTAAAATGGTAAATACTGTAAAATTTAAGCTTTGTTTTGTTTCCATTATTATTTACTTAATTTGTGTAAGCAAAGTCTTAAAGAAGTGTTTGATTGAGAAAAGGAAAGCAAGTTATAATCTATGTATGAACATTACTTTCAGTATTGTGATGAAGTTCTTTTAAGGGAGAGGTTGCTGTTTCTATATTTGTTCAAAACTCTTATATCTTTTGTGCCATATCTTCCTGAAAAGAAGCTAAAATGACCTGGGGGGGGGGCTCCACTAACAAGACAGAAACTATGTAGAACTCTTGGTGTTAGTCTAAACCTTGCATTCATTTGATAACATTTTAAAATCTTTTTGTTTTGCCTTTTGCCAGTCCTGGGGTGTGAGCACTGTCCCTGGCTTCTTTTTTTGCTCAAGTGTAGCACTCTACCACTTAAGCCACAACATCACTTCTGGCTTTTACTGTTTATGTGATGCTGAGGAATCAAACCCAGGGCTGTATCCATACTAGGCAAGCACTCTACCACTAAGGCACATTCCAAGCCCTCTTTCTGTTTTTTTCTAAGATGGCTTCAATGTGTAGTTTCAGTTGGCCTTGAATTCACAATCCTCCCGCCAAAATGTGGTTTCATTAAAATTTGAAATTTGTTTCACTGAACAATATTGTTCAAGAGAGTAAAATATAAAACATAATTCAAAGAAATATTTGCCTTATATGTAATGGCAGGGGAAAGGAAACTCCCACACTATTCAAGGGAAGAGGGTTTATTGGGCAAGGGAGAGAGCAAACCTCCAGCTGGACAAGATGCTGTCAGGTGGATCAAGAGTGATGATATAGGGGAGGGGAAGTGGAGACCTCAGAGGATGAGGAAATCAAAGCCTGAGGGACTTCCCACTGTCCCCAAGTATGCCAGTTGCCTGGGATACAGGTAATCTCCACTGGGTGGGATTTCTAGGGTGCTTGAGGAGAGAGCCAAGGGAAAGGGCCATTTGTCCTGAGCAGGCCTAACAATATGTAACCAACTGGTTTAATTACAAATGTATCCACATGCTGGAGAAGATTCATGGCAATAAGTACTCACAGGGTTGGTAGGGAAGTAACTGGTATAGCAACTTTGGAAAAATATTTGGAAGTATTTTTAAAGGTTAATATTGGCATGCCTTATGATTCAGATAGTTCATTTTCAGGTTTATGCCTGACAGAACTGTGTATACTTAAGGTACCAAGAGAAATACACAAGAATATCTGTGGCAAAATTATTTGTAGTAGCTCCAAAGTAGAGATGATGCAAAATACTTACAATAGGGCCAGACAATAGAATGGGCATAAGTAATGGGCACAAGTCAACTACAACCAAATGGATGAGGTTTGATCAAATGTTGCCAGATAAGGAAAAGTATCCTGTATTTCCATTTATATCTTTTTATAATGAGGCAAAACTAAAATGTATTGTTTAAAGTTGTATGTTTAAGAGGTTGGGCGCTGGTGACTAGAGATTGTAATCCTAGCTACTCAGGAAGCTGCGATTTTAGGACTGATGTTCAAAGCCAGCCTTGTGCAAGAACGTCTATGAGACTCTTATCTCAAGCACCCAAAATTTGGAAGTATATCTGTGGCTCAAGTGTTAGAACACAAACCTTAAGTGAAAAAGCTAAATAATAGTACTTAGGCCCCAAGCTAAAGTCCTAATACTGGGGGAAAAAAAAAAGCAAAGGGCTGGGGATATGGCCTAGTGGCAAGAGTGCTTGCCTCGTATACATGAGGCCCTGGGTTCAATTCCCCAGCACCACATATACAGAAAACGGCCAGAAGTGGCGCTGTGGCTCAAGTGGCAGAGTGCTAACCTTGAGCACAAAGAAGCCAGGAACAGTGCTCAGGCCCTGAGTCCAAGCCCCAGGACTGGCAAAAAAAAAAAAAAAAAAAAAAGCAAAGATATGTGTATAAGTGATAAAAGGAAAATGAGAAAATATTGCCATAGTAATCAGGAGAGTAAAAAACTTTGGTAAGGAGCATAGCCTATATTTTCTAGAAGTGGGCATGATGGCCCTTTTACTTGTATAAAATGTTTTCTTTTGTCGTGGCTACATGGGAAATTGTCTTTATAATACATGCTTGAGCTGAACGTTTTCATTGTGTGTATATTCCTATACATGTTATAGGTTACATTTGCAATGGGTCAAAATCATATAGTAACCTAGGACAAGACACTTGTCCTAAACATTTAACTTGGTATATATAATGATAGTTTTTAACTATATGTTTATAGCTTAAATAATACCTTCACAGGGCTATGGTGATTAAATATCAAAAAAGGAAATGGAAATATTTCTTTTGAAGGCATACTCAACTGTAGTAACTTTTCAGTTCCTTGGATATTTGATAGTTTATAAGGCATTCATCCTTACAAGAAAGGTTTGACTTAAAATTCTTGAAGGAGCCTTGATTTATAAGTAAGCATCACAGAGTTAGGACAGTGTTTGTGCCTATATAATTAGAAAAAAATTGAACAAATTTTTTCAAAAAACAAAAAACACTTTCTAAAATATTCTCTAAGGCAAGTTGGCAGAGATGTATGTAAGAATTCTTTCAAGTTATTGCAATGAATGTGAAAGATGGGTTTCTTTCCTTGGTATCAGTATAACAGAAACAAATCTTTTTTTTTCTTATTGATTGTCAAAGTGATGTACAGAGAGGTTATAGTTTCATACGTTAGGCCTTGGGTACATTTCTTGTACTGTTTGTTACTTCCTCCCTCATTCAGCCCTCCTCCCTCCCCTTTTCCCTCTCCTCTTGAGTTGTTCAGTTGGTTTACACCGAATGGTTTTGCAAGTATTGATTTTGGAGTCATTTGTTCTTTTATCATTTGTTGCTCAATTTTGATATTCCCTTTCACTTCCCTAATTCTAATAACAGTATATACAGTATCCAGTGTACTCAGATGAGATACAGAGATACTATGGCTACAACCACAGGAAGGGGATACAAGAGGGTCATCAACAATAGAAGCTATGGTTTCACATGGCAGGTTGAAAGTGATTACAACATTGATATAACGGTTGCTTCCATAACATGGAGTTCATTTCACTTAGCATCATCTTATGTGTTCATAGGGGCATAGCTATTAGGCTCTTGTGATCCTCTGCTGTGACTTGCCTAAACCTGTGCTAATTATTCCCTATGAGGGAAACCATAGATTCCATGTATCTTTGGGTCTGGTTCACTTCACTCAGTATAATTTTTTCCAAGTCATTCCATTTTTTTATGAATGGGGCAATGTCATTCTTTCTGATAGAGGCATAAAATTCCATTGTGTATATGTACCACATTTTCCTGATCTACTCATTTACTGATGGGCATCTGGGTTGTTTCCATATTTTAGCTATGACAAATTGTTCTGGATGAACATTGTTGTGCTGGTGGCTTTAGTGTGTTCTCGTTTGTGGTCTTTTGGGTAGGTGTCCAAAAGTGGGGCTGCTGGGTCCTAGGGGCGCTCTATGTTTAGTCTTCTGAGGAATCTCCATACCACTTTCCAGAGTGGCTGAACCAGTTTACATTCCCACCAACAATGAAGGTAGGGTTCCCTTTTGGCTACATCCCCTCCAAAATTTATTATTGTTAGTTTTTCCCCAGAGGAAGTTAGGTTCACATACATTTGGAGACAGGGGTACTGAGACAGTTCCCAACAGTCTGGACCACAGTTGAAGGAGCAATTAAAGGTTTCTGTAATGGACACATTTAGCAAGGTGCATTGAGACTCTTCAGTTCACACACTATAGAGAAAAGAGGAGAGTAAGCAGAAATCTAAGGGCTATGTGCAAGGAAGGAGTGGTTGGGAGGAAAGGTGGCGGGGGGATCATTGTTCATTTCCAGGACCAGAGAAATCCTTCCCAAGGCTATGGTACACCTGTGGACTTATAGAGTTTAGATCTTAGAGAAGAGCAGGTTTAGGTAAACTACAACATACCAAAGACAAACATGGGCTTCTGAGAATTTTCTCAGTGACATCATTAGATTGTGATATTTTCTAGTGCTTGATTAATTTTTTTACTTATAGAATTCACTGAAAAGCATAAGGCAAGTTTTAAAATAACAACTTGTCCTTAAACTGTATTTATGCAACACATAAATTCTTACCATGGCCTAGTCCTTTTCTCTGTTAGGTTTTACTTTGCAATTTCTTTTACAAATCCTGACTAAGTCCAATTTGTATGCAGAGAAAGTATAAGAGACAAGAGGTAAGATGACAATAGGGTGAAGCTTGACAAATAGAGTAACACTGATGTAGTATCTTAAGTTCCTTCTAATAAGGGAAATAATATCTCAACACTTTGATTATATCAATAGCAGTAATTATGTCTGTTTTCCCTCTCATTGGTGTTTTACCTAAGTTGCCTTTAGTCTTTGTGACAACTGCATAAGTTGGATGTTCATTCTTTACAAAGATAAGTGAATTGAGAATGAGAGATGTCAGGTAAAATACAAAAACATATTTATGGTCATATTGTGATTTCTGTAAGGCCTTGAGGCATTCTACTATGCAGTGCTGACTCCTCAGGAATGCAAGTGAAAAGAAAGTCTCTTGGTAGACAAATGAGTCACTATTCTCCTAGGGCCTCTCTACTGGAAGATCCCTGCTGCTCACTGTTGAAGGCACATTGTAAAATGCCTTCATTTTATGATGAAGGTGAACATTTTAAATTAACAAGTTTCACAGGTATCAATTTTTTGTTTCTGGATATAAGCTAATTACCAGTGTGTCGGGGTCTCAGCTCTCATCGCTCTCCCGGCCTGCGGGAGAGATGGGGAAGCTCACCCCAACTGAGGTGGGCCAAGAAAGGATGAGGTTCGATGGACAGCCCGCACCCAGCCCTCCCTCGCTGGAGGACAATCAGACGGAGTCCAAGAGAGATGTCAGCACATGCCTTGGTTTATTGAATGAGCTCCTCTCTTAAATAGGTCAGAAAGCGGCAGGAAAGGGAGGGGTGTATGTGCACCTATCTAGGGACTGTGAACGGAGGCCTGAGCTGTCCCTTAAAGGTGGAGGGCCGAGGGTCCAATCCTAAGAGGCGGCCTAATTCTCACAGGACTGCCTCCGGGTTCATCACCAGGCGCCATCTTAGCCACACATGGTCCCAAGGCTGGGAGACGGTGCCAGCTAGACCTGCCTTTCCCGGTTCTGGTGTAATAGCCACAGGTGGCCCCAGGGCCGGAAGAGAGGTGGGGCCAACTAGGACCACCTTTCCTGGTTGTGGAGCTGGCTGGGACCTCCTCTTCTGACACTAGGCATCCGGGAATGCCCCACAACAGAGAATTGAAAACAAGAGGATTTTGTGCAGATTAATATCCTCTCTTTTTGCTGAACATGTATCAATGGCTGTTATATGTGTGAGGTTCCATGCCAGAGGTAGGCCATCCTGGACTCAACTCACTTTGTTGTGGCAAATTGTATTTTTCTGTAACATATACGGTCATATTTTGCTAATATGATGAGGAGAATCTGAAAGAGGTTTTGGAGTCAGCTAAACTGGAGGGTCTAAGGCTTCAGTACTCATTAGAAACAGCCCAAGGCCACTGGAGAATCAGCAGAGCAGCCAGGAATGTGAAAAGATGAGGTATTCATTTTAGCAAATATATTTCACCTAGATTTTGCTTCTAAAAATGAAAGTATTAATTTGATAGTGAAATGAATGCCCTGTAAACTGGTTTTCTTTTGGATTGAAACTTCAGCTTTTTGTATGAAAGGATCTTGTTTCCTTAAGGTGAGAAACTGTCAGACTTAATTTCAGAAATGGCAGGCTCATTTGTGCTCCAAGGGTTTAATTTATGAACATTAGAGAGCTAGAGATGCTGCTTAGCACTTATGTACTTAATTCGGAAGGAAGCATACTTGTCTCCCTAATTATTTACCTCCCTATATATTCAGCAAATATAGGGCAAATACTCAAATAAAAAGGGTTCCAGAATTTGTTACTTTAAAAGTCTGATGCCTAACAGTGCTTTCCCCTTGAGAGTATATTAGAATCGTTTGGAGAACTCTACAAGCTACTTCTGACTCATCTGACCATCTTGAGTAACAGTGTAGACTTAGGTGTTAGCATTTTCAAAGTTTCTGAAGACATTAGAATGATAAGTTTAGAAGTTTTGATGTAAAGGGTGATGAAGGGGAGAGTTGAGGTGAATGAGGGTAGAAAACAGACAAAGATATGACATGCCACAAATAATAACTGTACTCTTGTGGAATATGGGTTTGAATCTTAGGTATGTCTGCCACTTGATAGAGCTGTGTGACATCAAGCAACTTATCTCTCCTTTTGAGCCTTTTGTCACAAATATATTAATACTTAAAAACTTTAGGGAGTACCTGTGAGAATAAAACAAATAATCGATGAAAAATCTCTGGCACATTGTAGGCAATTTAAACATAAGGCATCCTTAGCAGTATTATTAGACAACATCAAGTAAATATACAACAGAAACTTTTGGAAAGAAGGAAAGAGGTGAGAAAGATGACCTTGGCATTGATGGAACAAAGGAAGAGGAGAGAGGAGAGAGGCATCCCTCTCTCAGTCATCCAGCGACCTTACCTCTGCATGTATGAGCATAGGAGTGTGATTTCCAGAAGAATGTACATCATGATGGAACAAACCAGCATGGCTAGTCCCAAGAGAATGGCCCGGTCTTCTCCAGCTTTACGTGCTGTGACTGTTTTCCTTTTGTCCAGGAGTTCATGGTCCCTGATTTTTTTGGTAGATATTTCTGAAGTTGAAAACAATAGAGACTTATATGAAGTTTTGTTAATCAGCATACTCTTTCCTTACAGGAAAGTGTCTGTTATTTCATTTCTAGGGCTGAGACAAGTAAAGGCACTCTCCAAACTGGCCTGAGTATGATCCCAGTGAGTGGCATCTGCTTCCCAAAACACATGTACACCTAAATGTACACCTGCATACATGTATACATTCACAAGTACACGCACATAAACACACACACACACACTCACACACACCAACTGAATGGGGACTTAGTATTCTGTCTTTACCTTAGGACTCATAGCTAATAGTCCATTAGTTTTATTCCTTTCCAATTCTAGAGAAAGCAATGCCTTACACTCTGAAAATAATGCTTTGGGTTTATTGACTTTACCATCAATCAGGGTGATTATGATGGATAGATTTTAGAATTTTTGAGTATCTACTTAAGCATTAATTCAAATAAATGGCAATGTATATTAGGAATCTATTAACTGAATCCCTATGTTCCCTCAGTAGAAATAGAATTATTTATGCTTAACATTTATCTCAATATTATGATACCTTAGGGTTCTATTGAGTTGAGATTTATAACCAGGCTTCTGTTTTTATTTTTTTGTTTTGGAGCAGTGTCATAAGATGAATAAATGAGGTTGGAGTCAAATGTCCCTTGAGTTGAAATCCCGATTTCACTGTCTACTGGCTGTGTGTCAATAGCAAGTTCCTTAATATTTCTGATACCTAGTTTTCTACAAAGGAGAAATAATGTTTCAATGAGGTATGGCTACATTAGGCAACAAAAGTCAATCATCTGAGAATAACTTACATGTGAGTATTTAATAAATAGTTCCATTCAAAAATAGAATGGAGAACAATGGATAGATATACATTTTACAACATAAAACTACTGTCATATCCCTCCCCCCCAATTTCTAAAAGACAAGATGGTAAGAAATGGAATATCACTTAAATCACTTAATGCTTAGTAATGAGGGATTGGATTGGAAGAGATGGTAAAAAAATGAAAAATTCTGGGGTGTTGTCTTGGTTGTTCAGAGTAATGTACACAAGTGTGGGTTTGGAAGTCAATGCTCAGGAATTCTACAAGATGGATCATAAAGTTAAAAGCTTACTTTCTCTTTTTTATGCTTGAACTTAGAGCCTGTGCTGTCCCTTAGCTTTCTTGCTCAAAGCTGACATTCTACCACTTGAGCCAAAATCTTCTGGCCTCTTGGTGGTTAATTGGAGATATGAACTCTCCTGCATGGGCTGACTTCTAACCATGATCCTCATATCTCAGTCTCCCAAATGGGCAGTAGCCACCGGTACCTGGTAAGTGCCCTCTCTTGATTTCTCCTTAGATAAGGGTGTGTTGGATCCCAGGTAGAGGAAATGTTTCTGGCCTTGTGTGTGAGAAACAGGAGAAAAATGGAATGCTCCAAAAATGGAGATGGAAGCTCTTAGTTATAGTTTTCAGCTTTAAACAAAAAGCTAAGAATGGCTCCAAAGTTTTCTTTGAGGTTCTTATTACTAATTACTCATGTTTTATGGAGGACCAAATGAGTAGAATCTGACGTTCAACTTTGCAGGAGATGAACAAGGGGTCCATTGTTTGCGCACCTGTTTATAAGTAGCTTTTTGCTCCAACCTGCACTTTATTGTGCTTATGGCCCCTTACACACTGTTCTGATTGGCTTGTAAAATATGGGATGGTTGCTAAATGGATATATGTGATTGGATCTATATTTATTTACAGAAAGTTCTGGGGGAAATTTCGATCAATCTCATTCCTAGTGTACAAACTTAGCTGATTAGCTTATTGTTACTGTTTAAAGTTTATTTATGAGGTAGCTTATATGCATCTTACTCTTTCTTCAGTGAGTGGAAAGAGGCCCATTGCAGGTGGAGAATGACAGCTAAACTATCTTTCTTCTTTTTTGGTGCCAATAATGGAGTTGAACTGAAGGCCTTACATTTTCACTCAAAGCTGGCACCTGAGCTACAACTTCATTTACAGCTTTTTACTAGTTAATTGGAGATAAGAGTCTGGCTGACCTTTCTGCCCAAGACAGTCTCCTGAGTAGCTAGCATTACAGATGTGAGCCACCAATACATATGTGAATTACGTTTTTATGGCCAAAGATATTTGAGTATTTTCCCACCCACCCACATTCACAATTGGCCACTTGTTGGCATTTTGGGAGGACTACAAGAAAAGTAGCTCCCAAGAAAAGTGTTTTTGGATTAGCTTTTACTTTCCACAGATTGACAATCACCTTCTAAGTTTCTGCAATGTTTTGAAAATTTCTTTGGAAATTATAGGATTTATATCAAAGCTCTTTAAACTAGATCCTTTACAAAGCTGACAATAAATTGGTCCCATTAGAAGATAAGGACAGTAGGCAGGAAATCTTCTGAAGCAAGAAAAGATGAGTCTAGGGCTGAGTAGCTTCAAATACCTTCTGTGACCAGTCTAGGCAGGAAAGTCTATAAGACTTAAAAAATATTCAGGTAGTTGTCAAAAGGAGTTCACATTTAACAACACAGTTTATGATTGTCTCCAATTAACCACTAAAAAGCCAGAATGGAACTGTGGCTCAAGCGGTAGAGTACTACCTTAAGCATAAGAGCTCAAGGACAGTGCTCAGGACTTGAGTTCAAGCTCTAGGACACACGGACACACACTCACACACACACACACACACACACATACACGCTATTGCAAGTGAGAATAGTTAACCAATAGTTTTCATATACTCTAAAGAAAGGGAGAAAATGATTGATTTCTGTATAGCCATAGGAATTTGGGAAATCAAGATATTAGTCAGTAAAATGTAAGTGGTGAGCAGGTGGCCTATACTTATGGAGTGATTCCTGAATAGATTAGTAAATAAAGGGACTAATGAATGATCTGGAAGAAGCATTCTGGTAAACTTTTAAGATTGAGGTTGTGGTCCCTTCCCAAATTTTTAAAAAGGTAGAAAAATAAATATTAGTGTGCTGGTGCCTTACGTTTATAATCTTAGCTACTCAGGATGCCGAGTATGCGACCACCCTAAGTAGAAATGTTTGTGAAACTCGATCTCCAATTAACAAGAAAAAAGCCAGAAGTGTAAATGTGGTTCAACTGGTAGAGTACCAACCATAAACAAAAAGCTCCAGTGCCTGCACCAGAAAACATTAATGGAAAAAATATCAGTGAAAGGTGGGAAATTAAATTAAGGAATCCTGAGATCACAGGAGGGAAGCTTTGTTTCCAGCTTGTATTTACTGGTCAGAGGAAGAATTGAGGTTAGAGAAAGCTTCCTAGATGAATATTCTCTTAAATAGAAATCTTCAACATTGATTCAGAATTAACAAATGAGATAAAGAATTGAGGGTAATTCCAATAGGAAGAGCCACATGAATATGGAGACTTGAAAATGTATGGTATCAGAAATTACAATTATGGTAATGATATTGGGTAGAGTTTGTTATGGAGGAAAAGATGTTTGGAAAAGGTTGAAGGGTTTTGTATGTCATTCTATAGAATGTGTCCTTTATCCTGTAGTTAATGGGTAGTACTGAGGAGTGACAAGATCACAAGTGAGTTACCGAGTGATCACTGTAATTGCTGTGCAGATATTAGATTAAAAACGGAAGAAAACTTATATCAGAGAGAAGAATATGGAGATTGATGCTGTTTTAGGAGAGGATAGTGAGGGCTAGATATGACGTCAAGGTAGAGGAGTTAGAAAAAGGATACACATTGAAATCATTAGGAGATCAATTTTATGATTATAGTTTAGATTTATGTCTCAGTGCTTATCTTGGATGTTGAAAGAAAAGATTGAGAGTGACAAAGTGGAATTAGCATTTCCTCTCCCTTTCAAATTTGAGAGGACTTTTGGTGATTTTTGTAGGTAAGAAGAGGAGACAGTAATACATTCATGACTTGCTTCCTGCAAACTTAGTGCACTGTGTTCAGGTGGGAGAGAAACTAATTTGATGGTAAGATAGAACAAAGCCAGGAAAGTCATAGGGTGAAAAACATCTTTTGGGTGAATTTTTATGTTTTATGTTACATTTAATGTGACACACTTTAAAAACTTGCCCTTTTATAGTTGCCTTTGGTGAGATTTGGTGTGCCTTAAACTTCCCATGTCGTCCTAAAATGCTGTGGGAAAGAGCGTATACAGTCTGCATGCGAGTTTCTTAATCAAGTGGTCTCTTCCCTTCTACCCCCAGTTGTCTTCAATGGTAGGTAGAAAAGGCAAGACGCTATTATTTGTGCTCAGTCTTAAGCATAAGCCTTCGTAATAGAAATATTTGTACCTTGGGTCTTACCCAGAGCTTGTATTTCATTTTTTCTTTGGTTATGTTTTTAAATGAAGCTACTGAAAAAGGGTGAGGGATAGGGTATATGGTGGGATAAATGGGGGAACAAAGGCCAGTACAATGAATGCATGTTTAGACACACATCACACACACACAGAACATTCTCTTCAAAACTTTTTGTAAAATCCTTTCAAAATCCTTTTGGTGTGATACTAAGTTTATAGGATAAGTCCAAGAATAAAGTTTCTGTAATAATTTTCCTGAAAACAAACATTTTCAATTTTTATTAAAGTTTCGTTTTTGCTCCAAGCAAGTCAACACAGCACAATGTTATTGAGCCCAATATTAGAAATTTTTCTTTAAATCTGATATTAGGACTCAGCTAAATTTTTTACAAGAATGTGTATATTAAAATGTACATAAAGTGTTTTTAAGTGCAAGAAAGATTTTCTCTTTAGCTTTCCATGGTATATATCCAGCAAGGAGAAAAGACTTCAGGTTAAGGGAGGTAATTACCACTTATGAGTTCATTCTGTAAAAATTTGGAACTTATTTAAAGTTATTTTTAAGAGGGTTTTGGGACGTAGCCTGGTTGTCCTTGCACTCACAATCCTCCTGCCTTAGCCTTCATCATCCTAGGATACAAAACATGCACCACTTCACCTAGATGTCATAATTAAGTCTTCTTTTTTTTTTTTTTTTTTTTTTTTTTGGCCAGTCCTGGGACTTGCACTGAGCACTGTCCCTGGCTTCTTCCTGCTCAAGGCTTAGCACTCTGCCACCTGAACCACAGCGCCCCTTCTGGCCGTTTTCCGTATACATGGTGCTGGGGAATCGAACCTAGGGCTTTATGTATGGGAGGCAAGCTCTCTTGCCACTAGGCCATATCCCCAGCCCCGTAATTAAGTCTTCTTGATAAGAACATCATGTTCTGATTCTGACAGAGTCAATCAAACGTGATGTCTTAAAAATGTAGAGTGAGTGAAAGTCATTCTCTCCACGCAAGGCAATGAGGCGATGTCTACAGCCTTTGGTTTGATTCTTTCTAAAGCTAAGTTTCATAGTGACAGTCTTCTGCTCATAGATACATCTTTCTTGAATATGTATGTAAATATATTCTTCTCATAGATACTAACATCATATCTTTTAAGAGTCATTTTTTACTTTTTCAAGTCCTCTTTTTAAATTTTTTTTCAAATTTTTATTATCAAACTGATGTACAGAGGGGTTACAGTTTCATACATTAGGCATTGGATACATTTCTTGTACTGTTTGGAACTGAACTCTCTTGATAGAGCCCAAGCAGCCAAGAACAAAGGCAATAAGTATTTTAAAGCAGGAAAATATGACCAAGCTATTCAATGCTATACTGAGGCTATTAGTTTATGCCCTACGGAGAAGAATGTCGACTTTACACATTTTATCAAAACAGAGCTGCTGCCTTTGAACAGTTGCAAAAATGGAAAGAGGTGGCACAGGATTGTACAAAGGCTGTTGAACTGAATCCCAAATATGTGAAAGCTCTCTTTAGACATGCAAAAGCCCATGAGAAGCTAGACAATAAGAAGGAATGTTTAGAAGATGTCACTGCTGTGTGTATATCAAAAGGTTCCAAAATCAGCAAAGTATGCTATTAGCTGATAAAGTACTTCTTGGAAAAGAGAAAGCCAAAGAAAAATATAAGAACCGTGAACCTCTGATGCCATCTCCACAGTTTACCAAATCTTACTTCAGTTCTTTCATGGATGATATAATTTCTCAGCCCATGCTTAAAGGAGAGAAGTCTGATGAAGATAAAAATAAGGAGAGGGAAGCTTTAGAAGTAAAAGAAAATTCTGGATATGTAAAAGCCAAACAGTACATGGAAGAAGAAAACTATGATACAATCATAAGTGAATGCTCAAAAGAAATAGATACACAAGGCAAATACATGGCAGAAGCATTGTTGCTATGAGCCACCTTCTACCTGCTTATTGGCAATGCTAATGCAGCCAAACCTGACTTAAATAAGGTCATCAGTTTGAAAGAAGCTAATGTGAAGCTTTGAGCAAATGACCTCATCAAAAGAGGCAGCATGTACATGCAACAGCAGCAGCCTTTGCTGTCTACTCAGGACTTTAATATGGCTGCTGACATTGATCCTCAGAATGCAGAGGTGTATCATCACTGAGGACAGCTGAAAATACTGCTTGATCAAGTCTACTCAAGTCCTCTTTAAAGACATTGGTTGTTTTGCTAACATTTTGGCATCATTGAAATTCATTTTTGAATTGCACATTATGACCAATTTGACAATTTTTTTCAATTAAGATTTGTTTCTCTTATCTATTCACAATGGTTATAGTAATTGGTTTTGAATAAAAATTCTTAACAGCTCTTTCAAAATCCAGTGAGGTTTTTACTTGACCAGTTTTTATTTTGCCATATGACAATGTTTACCAAAAGCTTAATTTGTCTCTTCTCTGGTCCTGTTACTGCAATAGAATGGCTCTGGGTGAGAATGTTTAAATGTTCACCTGGAAAATACTGAAGAGAGCAATACACAGACCAAGAGAGCACTTAGGGAACAGAGAAGAATAAACAGGTAGAGAAAGAGGACATGTTAAGGAAAGGACTAAGAGAGGACCAGGGGACGTAGAGAAGAGGACACTGGATATAGAGTGTCCTGGACAGAGAGGAAAAAGTAGAGAAATGGGTAGAGACAATGTTATCATGACTGGGAAGAACAAGAGGGAAGGAGTTGAGAATGTCCAATTTTGAGCCATCCTGGACATACAGGCCAACTTAATATGTATTGAGATAGGTTTGTAATAGTCATAGAATGATTTCAGTACATAGACAAGTTTAAGAAGGCCACCAACATGATTGGCAAA
The DNA here is from genome assembly GCF_023159225.1 of Perognathus longimembris pacificus. NCBI lineage: Eukaryota > Metazoa > Chordata > Mammalia > Rodentia > Heteromyidae > Perognathus > Perognathus longimembris. The sequence goes on along the minus strand of NW_025961408.1, from coordinate 22,627 downwards.
TGAGTTCTTTGGTAAAGTGCTTTCAGGAAAATTGGATATCACTATATTGTACATCCATTGATATGAATATTTATTGCATCAATGGCAGATATAGTGTTCCAGGCCTTTGACTTGTAAGTACAGGGTGGTATTGAAGCCTGCAATTTGGGGACGTTATTTGATGTAAGTATGGATGGCTAAGTGTCTATGGTAGGTTGGATACTGCAAGATCAGCATATTTTGGGTCCTGACATTGGCAGAGATAAGAGTACTTGTGGGTATAGGAAAGAGAAGGTGGGAAGATACAAATTAGATGTGAAGATTATGTGCATCTAAAATCACTTGGCGTTCTTACTATTTGTGTTTATGTGAACATTGAGTTGCCCAAGAATTTGAGCCACCATATTCATCTTTGTAGGCCTAGGCTCTTGTACCTATTATGTTCATAAAGCATATTTTCCTCTGGGCTGAAAATAGCAGTAATAAGCACAGATGTGAGCTGTGCATATGGAGGCTCAATGGTCAATTAAAATCATATAAATTAGGAACCATGGTTTGAACAAGCTCTTGGCTTTTCTATTCCAATTAGTATCCATTTTATTGCATCACCAGTGAATTTATTCCAGAGGGAATAAAAATCAAACCTTTCAGGCACTGAGAACCTCACATGAAAGTTCTCTTCTGTTAGATCTGCTGAGAGTGAACTTTGGGAAGTGGATTAGTGAATGCCTTCACAGCTGATGGGATGGAAGATACAATACATTTTTGAACCTGTCATCTCATATGGCAGTGCTGCATTGAGGGACGAATTTAATTCTTCCTTCTGTACACTAAACCCTTTCACATTTTTGACCCATGTCATGTGTATTTTCATCTTCTTCCAGATTTCATGAATTTTTCTTGAACTATTAGTACTTATATATTTTAAGATCCAGTTCAGATTAGCTTTTCAATCTTTTCAATCTTTTCACATTGCCTTAGAAACAAAGTGTTTTTTAGTTTGATAACAAATGACATTATCTATAGCATGGTTATTAACACAGGGCTTATGCCCATGAACATAATAGTATTATTATCAACATTTCCATGGACTTTCCAGAGCCATGTTTTATGGATAAGTACAGCCAACTAAAGAATTGGTAAAAAGATGAACAGAGTGTACAGAGAAAAAGAACAAGAATGGAATTAAACAAGAGGAGTAATGAATGAAATAGAAGATAATAGTACTAAAAGTTCTATGATTTCAGAAGGGTTTATGTTAGCTGGGCAGATGCTCTTCCATTGTCAATACTCCCAGAATTTTTGAGATTTAGGATAGGATCTTCTGTTTTTATCTCTAACAAAAAAGGGGAGATAAGAATATATCCCCTAGACATTTCTAGCTAAAATTTCATTTCCCCTTAAAAATTTTATACTGTTTTGCAGCAGCTGAAACACATTTATTTTGTTGCCAGTCCTGGGCTTGAACTTGGGTCTGAGTGACACTCAAGGCTAGCACTCTTGAGCTACAGCACCAGTTCTGAATTTTTCTATATGTAGTGCTGAGGAATTGAACCCAGGGCTTCATGTATGTGAAGCATGCACTCTACCATTAGGCCATAGTCCCAGCCCACAAAACACCTTTTTTAAATAACTTAAACCCAAGGTTCTGGCAAAGGACCGTCAAGGGGGTGGGTTCTGGAAAGACCATGTAGGATTATTACATATCATTATATGCTTATTCTCTTTTCTACAGGACTACAGTGGCTGCCTGCTAGCTGTGCCAAGCTGCACCAAGAGCTGGAAAAAACAGCCCTTCAACTCTAGCTATCAATAGAAAGATGACCTGGCAAGACCCCAGCAAGTCCAGCTCCCTGAATTCCTGAAAATCAGTTTTTATCTTATTTGTCTAGTATCGATAGTAACTCAGGGATCTTACTTCCTGAGTTAAGACAAACTCATATAGGCCAAATAATTCTGACAAGTCTGGATATCTTAGAATAAGGCATTGAATGACAGCAGGCTCTATTTGAGAGACAGCAACCCCAATATGATCTTGGTTTTGAAAAATGATGTGTAAATCCTTTACCTTATAATTCCTTCCAACATGATTGGAAACTAGTAAGAAAACATCACCATGGTGCTTTTTCTTATTCCTTCCACCAGGAAATGGAAAAGATACATTCCTAATTACATCAAGTAAACTATGCTTATCAAATCAGTATTCAAGGAACTGTAAAACCATGTCAATTGTCTTAACGTTGAAACTTAGTTCTCTGGACTCATATGTGGATTATTTGCTATGGGAATAATTGTTCTTGTTATTTCAGTCTTTCAAGTAATACATGAAGCTATCTCCTGATCAGAACCAACTAGAACAAAGATGGTCATGCTGCTTTCTTCACAACAACAAATGGCTGTTTTAAAAAATGAAGATGGGAGAGGTGTGGAATCCTCTGTCGCAGTGGGTGCTATGACTGGGATTGGGAAGTATGAGTGGAAAGTGCATGGAGAATCCCTAATGCTGGCAGAAAACCACTGGTTGTGTGTTTATCTGGTGTCCAAGAAAAAAACCCAAGATCCAGCTGTTCATTTGGCTTTCTGCAGTAATCCTGCAAAAGGACAGGATGAATGCCCAAATGTACTTATCTTACTCATGCTGATATCCTGTTAACAGTCCCTTGGAACATGCCCTTGATCTGTAACCAAGACCCTCCCCAAGGGAGTGTTTTAACCCCTAAAACTTGGAAGATGGAAAAGACTCCAGTTTAAACATGTCTGCCTATTAAACTTGTTTCTGGCTCTTATGGGCAATATATTGTTTCATGAGTAATTCTTCATCCTTCATCACAGCATCTTCTAGACAGAACCAGCAATCCGGTAGAAAAGTGGGACATGTGTTTAAATAGTCCCATCTCAAGAAAGGACAAAGGAAATAAAATCAATTTTACCTGAGAATTTCAAAGTCATAGCACCTGTTGAGCTGAGGAAAATAAACAATATATACTCCAGAAAAGGCTTTCCAGCAATGCGAGTCACAGTATGCTGATTTGGAACAGCAATGGCATTGACTAATAAAATTGAAATTGTGCATACTTTGGAATCAACCATTTCAATGTTAGGTCCATATTCCTAATCAGTATACAAGAAGACATGAGCAATGTGGCTGCATTACTCATGAGGATAAAAGAAGCAGTAGGATTGATGAATAAATGATGGTATATTTAGACAATGGAATACTACAGAGCAAAGAAAATAATCTCTAGCCATTGAGATCACTGTTGGTAAATCAGTGATACAATGTTTAGTGATAAAATAATTTGTAGAAAAGCATATCTTGTTTCATTCTGTTTATATAAACACCTCAAAGTCATGGAAAAAAATCAAGGGAATGACAATTCAGGATAGTATTTCTGGATGGGGTTGGGTGCTGTTTGGGTTAGGATATTAGAAGCATATCCTCAAATGTTATAACCAGACTGGCATAAAATCACAGTCCTCAGATCACTGTCTCCTCAGTAGCTAGAATTACTGGTATGAGCCACCAGTGGCCAGCTCATCTGGTCATTTGATAGTCCATTATTCCACCTGCCAGGCTGTGCTTTCAAGAACTTTAATAGGCTGATGAATTTGTCCCTCAGCATTTCTGCTTTGCTTCTGTGCCACTCTCACAGTCTTTTGGGGTGAAAAGGATAATGGGTCATGAATATCACTAGTCAGAGCCAGGATTTCTGATAGAGTGTCACTGTTGCTAATTTGTGTTGTTTCACTGAGCATGTAAATTAAAAGGGGTACAAAGATGTCAAACTATTCTTTCCATGCTTTTCACAACATAAGGCTCCTACATTAGGATCACTTGCTTTTTTTTGTTCTATCACCATCTTCTCTGAATTTTCAAACTATTGTGTGTGTGTGTGTGAGAGAGAGACAGAGAGAGAGAGATGCAAGGATTTAAACTGTATCTCTCACATGCTAGGCAGATGGTGTCCTGCCTCCAACACTTGTCTCCATCCTGTCTGGATAATCAGTAACATCTCCTAGAGTTCTAGGCATTTATCATTTCTCATCATGTGGGTAAGAATAAGAGGTCCAGCCACTGGTCCATATGAACATCTTAGAGGAAGATAATCCAGGGGCTCCTTTCCTTACTGTGGAAGTCCTGGAGGAATGGCAGAATGACTTACAAGATGAAACAAAGTTAAATCTGCTTCAAGTTTTGGAACTCTGTATTATCAACAACCAGCAGCTTTCAGAGTATTGACTCTCTTCAGGTTTTGATATCACGAGAGCCCTAGCTCTCCATCCTGGCAGCACAATAAAAACCACGAATCATCTAAAAACCACTGGTTTTCTTCCCCAGAAACGTCTTTTTTATTAATCAAATTTTTGACAAGATGTTGTGCAAAGGGGGTATAGTTACATATTAAGGTGTTGAGTACATTTCTTGTGATATCTGTTACACCCTCATTTTTCTTTCCCTTCCCTAGTTCAGGTAGGCATATACACAATATCCTGTGTACCAAAATCATATACACTAACTACGTAGGGTATGCCAAAGGAAATTCAGCTAGAATATTAAACGTAATATCAACAATAGAATCCTCCTGTCCTTGGAGTTGTTTTGCTTATCCTTATCTTATAGAATCATGTATACATAGGTGTTGAACTATTGTAATCCACTGATTTGTCTAGTCTAGACCTTTTTATGTTTGTTTAGTAGTTGTTTGGTTTTAGATACATAATTTAAAGTCGCTGACCCAAACGTGGAAATAACATTTGAAAAGAAGTTTGTTTTTTTGCAGACCTGGTCTCTACTGCTCTGCCCCCAATAGTCATATATCAAGGAGACCATGCCCCTTTGGTATCTGTGCTCTAGGCTTCTCTCACTGAACAATATTTGTTCGAGCTGTGACCATTTCCCTGCAAATACCAGTATTTTCTCATTTCTAATCGCTATGTAGCATTCCATAGTGTACAGGTACCACATTTTTTGATCCATTTATCTGTAGAGGGGCATCTGGATTGTTTCCAAATTTAGGCTATTTTTAATTGTGCAGCAATAAACATGTATGTGCAGATGTCTTTTTGATATCCTGAGACCTGTTGTTGAGGATAGATGCTTAGGAGTGGTATGGCTATGTCATAGGGTATGTCTATGTTGAGCTTTTAGAGCAACCTCCATACTGTTCTTCAAAGTGGTGGTACCAATTTGCACTCCCACCAACAGTGGAGAAGGGTTCCTCTTTCTCTGCATCCCCTCCAGCATTTGTTGTTGCCTGAGTTCAGAGTATAAGCCATTCTAAATGGAGTGAGTTGGTATTTCAGGGTTGTTTTTATTTGCATTTCCTTTACTGCCAGGGATGTTGAACATTTCCTCATATGCTTCTTTGCCATTTTTATTTCTTCTCTTGTGAAGTCTCTTTGTAGCTCCTTTGCCCACTTAATAATTGGTTTCCTGGGTTTGGAGGGGATTAGTGTTTTTTGGTTTTTTTTTAGTTCTCTGTAGATGACAGATATTAGGCCTTTGTCTGTTGCTGTGCTGGTGAAGATCCTTTCCTATGTGGTTGGCTGTCTTCCTAGTTTGGTGGCTATGTCTTTAGCTGTGCAGAAACTTATTTTGTAGTAGTCCCATTTGTCGAGCCTCTCCCCTATCTGTTGTGCCCCTGGAACTCTGATCAGAAAGTTTCTACCTGTGCCTATAAGTTCTAGTATCTCTCCTACTCTGTCCTTCAGAAGTTTCAAGGTTTCAGGTCTGATGTTGAGGTCCTTAATCCATTTTGAGTTCATCTTGGTGCATGGTGATAGGCTAGGGTCCACTTTGAGTTTTCTACATGTGGCCACCCAGTGTTCCCAATACCAATAGTTGAAGAGGCTATGTTTTTTCCATTGTATGTCTTTAACTCCTTTGTCAAATATCATCTGACTGTAAGAATGCAGCTATTCCATTGGCCTTCAGGTCTGTTTTTATGCCAGTACCAGGCTGTTTTTCATATGATGGCTCTATAATAGAGCTTGAAGTCTGGTATTGTGATTGCTCCTGTGCTGCTTTTGACTAGGATTGCTTTGGCTATTCTATGACTTTTGCTGTTCCATATGAATCTGTGTGTTTTCTCTATTTCAGTGAAGAATGTAGATGGGACCTTGATGGGGATTGCATTGAATTTGTATAACATTTTGGGCAATATGGCCATTTTCGCTATATTGATTCTGCCTACCCATGAGCATGGGAGGTCTTTTCATCTCGTGGTGTCCTCTTTGATTTCCCTTTTTAGATTTTTATAGTTCTCATTAAATAGGTCATTCACGTCTTTAGTTAAGTTAATCCGTAGGTAATTTTTTTTTTTTTTAGCTATTGCAAATGGTATTATTTCCACAATTTCCTTTTCTGCTTGTACATTGCTGGTGTACAGAAAAGCTGCTGATTTTTCTGGGTTGATTTTGTATCCTGTTACTTTGCCAAAATGGTTTAGTACTTCTAGGAGTTTGGGGACTGAGGTTTTTGGGTCCTTCAGATATAAGATCATGTCATCTGTGAATAGGAATAGTTTGATTTCTTCTTTACCAATGTGGATCCCTTTGATGTCCTCCTCTTGCCTTACTGCTATGGCTAGGGATTCCAGCACTATGTTGAATAGAAGCAGGAGAGTAGGCAACCTTAACTTGTTCCTGAGTTTAGGGGGAATGGTATTAGTTTCTCCCGTTTAATATATTAGCAGTTTGTCTGTTGTATATGGATTTTATTGTTTTAAAGAATGTTCCTTCTATTCCTGTCCTCTCCAGAGCTTTTAACATGTATGGGTGTTGTATTTTGTCAAAAGCTTTTTGGGCACCGGCTGAGATGATGATGTGGTTCTTGGTCTTAGTTCTGTTGATGTGGTGAATTACGTTTATTGATTTGTGGATGTTGAACCAGCCTTGCATCTGTGGGCTGAAGCCTACTTGATCATGATGTATAATTTTCTTGATCAGTTTCTGGATCTTGTTAGCTAATATTTTATTGAGGAGCTTTGCATCTATGTTCATCAATGATATTAGTCTGTAATTCTCCTTTTGTTGGGTCTTTGCCTGGTTTGGAGATGAGCATGATATTAGCTTCATAGAATGAGTTTGGGATTTCTCCCTGTTTCTATTTTGCGAAAGAGTTTGAGGAGTATTGGTATTAGCTCCTCACTGAAGGTTTTATAGAACTCATTGGTGAATTCATCCAAGCATGGGCTTTTCTTTGTTGGAAGGCTCTTGATTACATCCTGTATCTCGCTGTAGATTATTGGTTTATTAAGTTGATTTATTTCTTCTTGATTCAGTTTGAGCAGTTTATACTTCTCTAAGAATTGATCCATTGCTGTAAAATTTTCATTCTTTAGTGACTAAAGGAAATAGTTCCTTATAATTGTTTTGAATTGTTATAATTATTTGAATATTTTGTGTATTTGTTGTAATTTTTCTGGTGGAGTCCCTGATCTTACAGATATGAGTCTCTTCTTTTTTTTTTTTTGGATAAGTCTTGCTAGGGCTCTGTCAATTTTATTTATTTTTCTCAAAGAACTAGCTTTTACTTTTATTTATTTGTTGAATGGTCTTCCTATTCTCAGTCAGATTTATCTCTTCTTTAATCTTTGTGATCTCTCTCCTCCTAGTCGTTTTAGATTCAATTTTTTCTTGTTTCTCCAGTCGTTTTAACTGCATCATGAGGTTATTCACCTGTTCTGTTTCGATTCTTTTAATGTATGCGCTGAGAGCAATGATCTTGCCCCTCAGCACTTCCTTTGCTGTATCCCATAGGTTTCTTTTTTATGTATTTTCACTGTCATTGTAGCTTATGAACTCGTTAATTTCATCCTTAATTTGCTCTGTGACCCAAATGTTAGATAACAGTGAGGAGTTTAGTCTCCAAGAGTTTGTGTAGTTTCTGTAGTATCCTTTGTTATTGAGGGATACCTTGATTGCACACTGTGATCAGATAGAATACAGGGGATACTGTCAATACTCTTCTATTTTCTGAGATTCTTTGTGTGGACTATGGAGTATGTATGTCTATTTTGGAGTCTGTTCCATGGGCTGCTGAGAGGAATGTGTATTTAATCTCTGTAGTGTGAAAAACTGCACAGATCTGTTAGATCCATGTTTGATATGGTGTTACTTAAGTCTTCGGCTCCCTTGCTAATCCTCTGTGTGTTGGATCTGTCTCTTGGAGAGAGTGGAGTATTAAAATCTCCCACTATGACTGTATTTGGGTCTATCTTATTCTGTAATTCTGAAAGAATTTGTTTGACATATTTAGGGCCTCTTTTGCTTGGTGAGTATAAATTTATCACGGTGATATCTTGTTCCTGGGTTTTACCCTGTATTAATTTGTAGTGTCCTTCTTTATCTTTTTGAACTAATTTTAATGGGAAGTCTAGCTTGTCTGAAATCAGGATGGCTACCCCTGCCTCTTTGGTAGATGCAGTTGCTTGCAAGATCTTGCTCCATCCTTTCATTTGGAGCCTGTTTTTGTCTTTGCTGTAAGATGGTGTCTTGAAGACAACAGATGACTCTGTTTTGTCTGTGAATCTACTCTGCCGATCTTTTCCTTTTTATCAGAGAGTTCAGCCCGTTTACATTTATAGAGATCATGAATAGGTGTAGTTTTTTTTTTTTCCCCTTCCATTTTCCTGTTAGGCTGCGTTTTGCTTCTTTCCTTTCCTTCCTTTCTTGTGTTTCTTGAGCTGCTTTTCCTATTGGGTTCTGGCTATTGTAATTTCTATCTGTTTCTGTTTGGAGGTCCTGTACATTTTCTGTTGGGTGGGTTTCTCCTCTTAGAATTCTCTGTAAGGCTGTTTTCTTGTTCACATATTCCTTTAGTTTCTCTTTGCTATGGAAAGATTTGTTTTTTCCCTCAAAAGTAAATTCTAATTTTGCTGGGTATTTAAGTCTGGGTTAGCAGTTGTTGGCCTGCAGGACTTGGATATTGTTCTTCCAGGCTCTTCATGCATTGTAAGTTTGTGTGGAGAGGTCTACCCATGATTCTGATCTTTTTTCCATTGTAGTATTCCTCTTTCTTTGTTTTGACTGCATTCAGAATATACTCCTTGTTGTTGAAATTTGAGGCCTTCACTATGAGGTATCTGGGGGTTTTTCTTCTAGGGTCCTGTCTGCTAGGTGTTCTATATGCTTCTGTTTTGGGTGAGGGTGGGGTGAGGTTTTCCCTTTTGTGACTGGGAAAATTCTCTGCAATAATTTTATTGAATATGTGTTGTATACCCCTGCTGATACTCCTCTCCTTCCTCTACTCTGATTATACGCAGATTATATCTCTTCTCCCTGTCCTCTATCTCCTGGGTTAGTCTGCCCTCGAGTTTGACAGTTTCTTGAAGTACGATAATCTTCTGGTCCTTATCAGCTGTATCATCATCCAAAAGAGAGACACAAGATTCAAAATGATCAAGTGGCTTTGATTGTGGTTTGCATTGAGGCAAGTGAGCTGTTTATGGTTGCCTGATCAGCTCTCAGTGTGGTAATTTCTTTTAATGAGTTGTATTTTGCTTCCATTTTTTCATGCATTTTGTTTCTCAGGATGTTAAGGTCTTTAGATGAGGAGTAGACTGTACCAATTTTTGCTTCCATTTCTTTCTTGACTTCCTGAAGATCCTTCAAAACTTCCTATTCTAAATTCCTGGAATTGTTTTTGAATTTTTTCTTGAGGATTTCAAACATTTCTGCTGTGTTAGCCTCAGGTGATTTTTTATTCTCCATCTCCTCTTCGGTCGTACTGTTTTTTGGAGCTGGCGAGTTGGCTTGACCTTTCATAAAATTTGTAATATTTCTTTGTGATTTATGCATCTGGCTTGAAGGAGTTAGGGATTCTTGATTTCCATTTGCACTTACTTTCAGGGGCCTTTAGGTGGCGGCCTTGGCTTGGCTTTGTGCTGGTTCCTGCTGGTCTGCCAGTGGGGACTTGTTTGTATTCTGAGTTCTGCTGTTGAACCGTCCTGCCCTATGGGTGAGGGTGACCATCTCGATAGTTGCCAACACAGTTACCCTAGCCACAGTTAGGGGTGGGTAGGTTCTGTGGCTTTCTCTGCAGATCCGTGCTAAGCTGCCATGTTGTCCTGACGCTTGTGAGCCACTGTTGGGTGTTTGCAGGTCACTGATTTAGCGTGACATGGAAACGTTTCTCTTTTTTGTTTCTTTCCCTGCTAGTTGCTGTGGATCAGGAGTGCTGGCCTCTCAGAGTGAGTGTTGCTGCTGCTGGATGGCATGCCCACCTGTGTGGAGTGTGCCTATCAGAGCAGGTGTTGCCACTGATGGGCGGCTTGTCCACCTGTGCACTCCTGCGGGAGGGTGGGTTCAGGGACCTACTGCTGGAGGGCTAGCATGCTGACCCACACTGGCCTTCTGGGGGTGCATGTGTGTAAGTTCTCCTGCTTCTTTTGGGGGTGTGCTGTCCCAGATTGTTGGAGAGTACTTTTGCTCTCTCTTGATTCTGCTGTGGGGCAGTATGCATGGCCCCAAGCAGGTTCAAGTGTCTGGGTGGGGGTTGGTGCCTACGATCTATCCGCCTCTGCCCTGAGGGGTGCGTGTTTGGGCCGAGGTGACCCTGGTATTACACACGAGCATGAGTGCATCTGTTGTTCAAAAAGTCTGTGCAAACGGGAAAGCCTCAAGCAGAGGACAAATGACCACCAGTCCCTGGGTCCCTGCTGTGGGGGGGGTGTATACAGAGTCAGGCACCCCAGCTGGGGCTTTGGGGGTTGCTAACCTATTGTGTCTCCCCAGCAACTTTGTTGGGAGTTGCTCTGCCCACTGGTAGCTCCTGTGTTCTTCCAGGAGATGTAGGGACCTAGAACCACTAGATATGGGGCTCTTGTGTTCCCTCAGGGCCGGGAGGGGAGGGAGGGAGCTCTAGATTCTTTGTCCCCTGGCAATGAGGTCCATGTCAAGTTTTGGGTCTCTGCCAGAGCTCATCTCCTGTAGGGTTGGGGGGGATGGGGAACTTACTGGTCCTGGAGTGTGTGTATGTCCTGCAAGGCTGTGAGATTTTCCAGGGTGAGGTGTGGCAAAGCTGTGCCCTGGCTCTCCCCATCCACAGTGCTGGCCTCCCTCACTGTTGTCTGGTCCTGTTCCTTTCGGTCCTACATCGCCTTCTGGCTCAGCCCAGTCTGTGCATGGTCTGGGTCCCATAGAGCTCCTGCTGTCTGGTCTCTGCACTTGTGGCCGGACTTTTCTGCTGTTGCTTCCGTGCTTGCTGAAGATCTGCAGTCCCGTCGCCAGTGCAGGGGCCACTTTCCAGGCCTGGCCCTCTTCGGGCCGGGATGGAGGGGGTGTACCCCAGAGATTTTCCAGTTTTGTGCAGATTGTAGGCTTTTCTTTGTTTGTTCTTTTTTTGTTTCTTGTGTTTCTCAGTTTGTTTCTGAGTTTGCTGGAATATTGATGGGGCGTTGGGTGTTGGAGTTCCCATCTCACTATTTGGTTGGAGTGTTCGGGGGTGCCTCCCTATTGTGTTGGTGCTATCTTCTGTCTCTCCCCCAGAAACTTTCATTCCTTTTCTTTTTGTGTGTGTGTGTTTGGGTCATGCGGCTCAAACTCTGGGTTTGGGTGCTGACCCTGAGCTCCTCAGCTCAAAGCTAGTGCTCTACCACTTGAGCCACAGCACCACTTCCAGTTTTCTGGTGATTAAGTGGAGATGAGTCTCACAGACTTTCCTATCCAGGCTGGCTTTGAATGTGATCCTCAGATCTCAGCCTCCTGAGTAGCTACACACACACACACACACACACACACACACACACACACACACACTTCTTTATTTTTTTTTTGGTCGGCCTTGAGGCATGAACTCAGGGCCTAGGCACTGACCCTGAGCTCTTCAGCTCAAGACTAGCACTCTACTACTTGAGCCACAGTACCACACTTGCTTTTCTGGTGATTACCTGGAGATAAGAGTCTCATAGACTTTCCTGCCAGGGCTAGCTTTGAATCCTGACCCTCAGATCTCAGCCTCCTCAGCAGCTAGAATAATAGGCATGAGCAACTGATATTTTTTTTTTTGGCCAGTCTTGGGCTTAAACTCAAGGCCTGAGCACTGTCCCTGGTTTCTTTTTGCTCAAGGTAGCACTTTGTCACTTGAGTTACAGTGCTACTTCTGGCTGTTTTCTATATATGGGGTGCTGATGAATCGAACCTAGGGCTTAATGTAAATGAGGCAAGCCCTCTTGCCACTAGGCCATATTCCCAGCCCCACAGGATACTTTTTAAACTCACTTTGAATGTTCTGTGAAAATCCTTTGACCCAGGCATACATTTTAATAAATTTAATATAGGTGAGAACTTCATTCATCTTCGGGACACAGTTATCTGTGGCAGTCACACATTTTCTCCTGAAGCCATGACAGAAATATCTGAAAGGAAAAGCAAGATCATATCTCATTCAAAATGGACTGCCTGACCTGCTGGAAATCACTCTGTGAGCATATAATTCTGTTTTCTGGGACAGGCTGGCTCTTATGTAGTTGTATTCTTTTTTCTTTAATAAAAGGGACTTCATTATAATCAAGAATTATTTAATTCTTGTCTCTGGTAAGGCAGTGACTACAAAGTACTCTTTATTCTCACTATGATTGAAGATTTTGAGGGCTACCAAAGCAGGGGCAGGAGGACTGAAAATACCAACTGGAGGTGACATAACTCAGACACTACTATGTTATCCAGGCAACATTCACCTGCTGGCTTTCTCCTTCCCTCAGACTCCTCTTTTGTAATGTTACTAGAAGCCAATGCCACTTGCTTTTTGCAAGAGGTAACTTCTTCCCCACAAGTGATTACCTACCCACATGGGACTATACTGCCTAGTTCTGGACTTCTCCAAACCAAGGAGCTGATTTGGGGAAATTTCCAATCAGAGGATGAGATCTACTATAATTCCCTTGAAGGTATTAGTTTCCCAAGGAGGAATTGCTGTCCTAATATGGCTAGAAGGCTTGCTCACCATTGCTGGATAAAAGAGGATGAAAACAGCCGAGCTTAGTAAGATCGTTGGTCCTAGAATGATCACATTGTAAACCATGCCCAAGATGGCAACAACAGGTCCTCCTGCCAACAGCAGCTGCCTCAAACATCCTCTGCCCATTGTTGGAGCCAATATTTATGAGCTAAAGATACAAAGAGCAGTGAGGAGACCTTTTGAGGACACAGGCTACTGCCACTTGTCTCAGGAGGATCTCAGCAAAAAGTGACCCCAGGGGAAAGGAGTCCTCACTAAGAGGGCTTTGTGTAGGACATACTCACCTCATCCAGGGACTTCTCTTTAATGTTCTTTAGCTTAAGGATCTTCTTTAATGCCATGGTTAGGATAGCCCCCTGTACACAGACACCAGTTCGGTAATTCCATGCCCAAGTCAGTGCAAGTGACCAAGAGCGCACAACTTCTGTCAGAAGGAGGCCTAGTACCAACAGCAATCTATACTGCAGATAAGACTCTGCTGCCTGGGTATACTCCAAGAGGTATTTCACCACAAAGGCCAATAGGGAGAAATATACATAGCTGTCAACATCCCCACAGCAACCATACCCAATGTCACAGTGCTATGTTAGGATAGAAAGAGTAGTCTGCTTCACACCACAGTCATCAGGGTTCAAGCAATGAAAAAAATCTTTCCTGGAAGACCAAATGTTACAGATACCCAGCCCACTATAACTGACCCAGGATATTGTACAGGCAAGATTAGAAACTTTTTCCTTAAGGACACCATCATGACCATTACTCTTTCTAATGTAACATAGACCTGTCTATGAGCTGAAATTCATTCTAAATACATGTTTATTCAAAAGTATATATTTGACCTAATTCCAGTATCTCCACACATGGATACATTTCTTTAAATAAAATTAAGACCCTTCTTTTTATCCTTTCAAACATACTTATTTGATAAAAAGGAACAGTGTGCCTACAGTAAGTAGTACTATAGTAGTAAATACCACATGCCTTGATATGTAAAATATCCTTCCACTTGATCTCTACTCCTGAAGTTGTAAACTGATGTCTTATGATCCTATTTCTGAAATGGTATAAAAACCTTGGCCTTCCTAAAATAAAATATGCATTTGGTTCATTCACCTGGCGTCCTCCGTGTCCTGACTTTCAGCTGCAGTAACCCAGGTCCAACAGTATCCTATCAAACATGTTTATTTGATAAAATACCCTTTTTGCACAACACCTTGTCAAAAATATGTGTTCAATTAATAAATTAAATTTCAAAAAAAAGAAGAGCGAGAAGTGCATTTGCAAAACATTCCTGAAAATAAACATCAGCAGTTTAATAGTACAGAAGCGGTAATCAAAGCAGACCAAAACAACTCTAGAGACCCTCCCTCAGGCCCTCCCTACAACCACTCCCTCCCAAGAACAAAAACATGTTACATCAGGTAGCATATGTCTAACACCACCTGCAGGGAGGGAACCACCAGCCCCCAAGAACCACTAAGGACCACCTCCAGCTCTGAGGTCCTGCAATGCTGGGGCACACACTCACACAGGCACATTCAACAACAGTATTAAATACCAAGAGGTGGAGATAATGTGTTTTTATTGAAAATGAAAGAAAAAATATATAAAGATACCATCTTCAAAGACCATCTCACAAACACTGTACGACAGCAAGAGCATACAGAGTTCAGTTACAGAGGGCTAGCATCTAACAGGTCATCTGGTCTCTGGCTATTGTCATAACTACACACATTGGAAATACAAAACAGAAGCAATATGTTTCCAGAGTCCAAAGCAGTCCGTCAGGAAGATGCCACTCAGGTCCTGAAGCTGTAGTGATTCTCCACCGGAGTAGAAGCTCTAGGAATAAAGACGTTGCTGCTAAGGAAAGAGAATTAAAACACAAAATATCCTAAAAAGTCCCTAAAGAGGCACTCTGTTTATAATTACTGGTGCTGTTGATACATGAAGCTATGTGGAAGCTATGTCTGTTCATGATGGAATATAAAATTCTAGGCCTTGAAGAAAAAGGGCTGGCATTCTTTGGAGTCTTTTCAAGTCCTTGTAGCTAATACTAAGGTTGAGGTTGGCAAAAATGAAGCAAAACATACCACAGCAAAAGAAAGCCAAACCAATCCCCCAACCTAAGGAAGAAAAAGAGTAAACTCAAAGCCCACCCACCCATCTACCTTGTTTTCTTACAGCAAAGGTTAACACAGGTATAAGCCAGCACTGAACCACAGACAGAAACAGAGGTACAATTATCTTCAAGTATCTAATGCTGATCTTCAGAAGCCAGACTCTGAGCTAATTTGTATTTTTCTGTTTTCCCAAAAGTAGCTTAATATCACATGTCTCCTAGGCCCTAGGATATTCTCATTAATGAGACTTATGTCATACTCTATAACTCGATCTATAGAGGAGTTCTGATTCTGAGAACTACTATATTCTCTCTGCCCTCCCTCCAATTTTTATTTTTAGGTTTAAATGCAATGATTGGTTCCCCATTGCACACATGCATGGGTTGCTGGTTTACTACCAAGAAGATTGGCTTCTTTTCCAGTATGCATCCAAAATATGGACCTGAGTCACAGAGCCCTTCCTCCTCCCCTGAAGCACTCAGGAGATGGCACCAGATGAAGCCCTTTCTCACACACCAAGGAACTGTGGACCAGTCTCCAGGAAAGGCTTGCAAGGACAGCAGGCTGTTGTTTGGGCTTCTTCCTTCCCATCCCTTTACAGTGCCCCTTTCAGCACTGAGTAAGAGCACCAGCCTCTCCCAGAGGGGAGGGGCAGGGAAGGCAAAGGACAGAACCAATATTAACACTATGTAAAACTTTAAAGGGAGGGAAAGAGGAAACAGTAGATTAAAGAACTTCCAACTCAGGGTTTTAACAAAAGTAATGACAGTGGATATGACTTTGTATGGGAGAAGAAAAAACAGGTTTTTATTGAAATATCCAAACAGAATTCAGTTTAAAAAAAGTTACACATTTATCACTTAAGTCTAAACAAACTGGGAGAAAACTCCAGGTTATCAGCATAGCTGTCTGGCTGTGGAAAGCGATTCCCAGTGAATAAACATTATCATACCTGAACTCTTGGTGAGAGATTCTGCCCAGCTTGACTCTCTCATTCTGAGCACAGAATACAGCCATCCTGAAAATTCTCAAGAACAGCTTCTGTCACTGGTTCCACTACAGAGGCTCCCCTCAAGTCCAGATCCTGACAGCACCAAGCAAGCTGCAGATGGAGAGAAGGATGGAGGGTGAGAACTTACCTACTCAAACGTTTTTTCACTGTCTTTAGCCCCAGGGCCTTGGGGCAGTTCACATTCACCAAGAGACAGTGCTGCTGGAGGCAGCTTTCTCTTGTGGCTGGATCTAAGGCAGATGCCAACTGTACAGAGACATCTAGGAAAGGCCTGGATTTTTCAGAACTATCTGAGTCTAAAAGGACCCCAAAATGTCTCTGTTAGTTTTATAAGTTTTGACTCTTCATCTCTAACTGGACAGATTCTGGTACTCTGTTCACTGTGATTATGTAAACTGTACATGGGTCACTGACTCCCTGGCATTGCCCGACCCTTGGATCATCCCACCATCAGATGGCCAGTGAATTTAAACACACAACACACATACACACACACACACACACACACACACACACACACACACACACAAAGCACAGGCTTGGTTGTGCTTTATTTGGTCTGTTTGGCTAACAGGTCACAAGGACACCTACGAGGAAACAAGAAATAACTTGGAAAGCTTGTAATCTGGGGAAGGTGTTCTTATGTAAGAACAGGGCAAGCCAGTTTGAAATCATGCCAGCTTAGAAAATCTGCAAAAATTTAAAATGAATGTTCCTAAAAGGATCCAAGTTTGCTCACAGGAAATTTGCTCACTGTTGGTACTAATCTCAAACTGGCCTAATTCTTTTATTTCCAGTCAAAAAGAAAAGAGGTCTCAAAAAGACAGCTGCAGCAATAATTTTTGAATTATTATTATAATAGATGTGTGCATTGCTTTTCCAGTTGTTTCATGATTGAACCGCTGAGGCTCAAGGGAGTGACCTTAAAAGCCACCAAGCTGAACATGCATAAGTAGCATTTTTTTCAAGGAAAAAAATTAACAATCCCAAAAACCTATGGAATTTTTTTTGAGGAGAGTGGAATCAAGAAAGCCTGTCTCCATGCCATGCTATCCAGATGAAAGAATTTGATTACAGATCAGAGCAGCCACCAGCTCTGTAATGAAACAAGGACAGAAGCTCTTCTTGGAAAAGATGGCTCTAAGAAAATGTTTGACATTTTTATCAGTAATAACATAAAATAGTATCTCAGTTACAAGGTTTCATTTACATAAAAATTATACAAAATTGTGTTAGTTGGTCAATTAATATAAAACCCCAGAAATATCAGAAAAATAGTGTTCTCTGCCTCAGCAAAAGAGATCAAAACTTTTTAAAAGGCATCAAACGTTGGGGAGGGAGGGAAACATAAAAGAAAGAAAAGAAAAATCAAAACTATAAATTAGTTCTACCTAGTCACCATGCATCTTAAACATATACTTACTCAAACCATGAGCCTCCAGCTTACCCACACACGGAAAATGCACAGCATAATCAGTACTACTGCTCTGATACCTCAAGGCAAATATGTAGAGAATAGATTTAATAAAAAAAACTCAATGTAAGGCAACACAGAAGGTGTAAAAAACAGATGCCCAGATCAACTCAAAATGGATCATGGACCTCAACATCAGACCTGAATCTTTGAAACTACTGAAGGACAGAGTAGGAAAGAAGCTAGAACGTATAGTCATAGGAAGGAACTTCCTGAATATAGACCCAGGGGCACAACAGATAGGGGAGAGACTCAACAAATGGGACTACCACAAAATAAAAAGTTTCTGCACAGCTAAAGACATAGCCACCAAACTAGAAAGACAGCCAAACATATGGGAAAGGATCTTCACCAGCACAGCAACAGACAAAGCCCTAATATTTGTCATCTACAGAGAACTCAAAAAACTAACCCCCTCCAAACCCAGTAAACCAATTATTAAATGGGCAAAGAGCTAAAGAGAGACTTCTCAGGAGAAGAGATAAAAATGGCAAAGAAACATATGAGGAAATGTTCAACATCCCTGGAAGTAAAGAAAATGCAAATAAAAACAACCCTGAGATACCACCTCACTCCAGTTAGAATGGCCTATACTCTGAACTCAGCCAACCACAAATGCTTGAGGGGAAGCGGAGAAAGAGGAACCCTTCTCCACTGTGGGTGGGAGTGAAAATTAGTACAACCACTTTGGAGAACAGTATGGAGGTTCTTCAAAACTCAACATAGACCTACCCTATGACCCAGCCATACCACTCCTAGGCACCTGAACAACAGGTCTCAGGGTATCAAAAGGACATCTGCACATCCATGTTTATCACTGCACAATTCACAATAGCCAAAATATGGAAACAACCCAGATGCCCCTCTACAGATGAATGGATTAAAAAAGTGTGTTACCTATACACAATGGAATACTACATAGCGATTAGAAATGATAAAATATTGTTATTCGCAGGGAAATGATCAGAACTGGGACAAATAATGTTTAGCAAGACAAACCTAGAACACAGGGCTGGGGATATGGCCTAGTGGCAAGAGCGCTTGCCTTGTATACTTGAAGCCCTGGGTTCAATTCCCCAGCACCACATATACAGAAAATGGCCAGAAGTGGCACTGTGACTCAAGTGGCAGAGTGCTAGGCTTGAGCAAAGAGAAGCCAGGGACAGTGCTCAGGCCCTGAGTCCAAGGCCCAGGACTGGCAAAAAAAAAAAAAAAAAGTCTTACAAACCTAGAACACAGAGAACAAAGGGGTATGGTCTCCTTGATATATGACTGTTAATGTGGTTGGGGGGGGGGACAGGTCTGTGAAACAAAAAAATCTTGTCAAATGGTATTTCCACAGGTTTGGGTCAGCGACCTTACATTACGTATCTAAAACGAAACAACTACTAAACATAAACAGGTGTAAAATAGACCTCTCAGTGGATCACAATAGCTCAACAGCTATGTATGTATGATCATATAAGACAAGGATAAGCAAACTCTATTATTGATGCTATATTTAAAGTTCTAGGTGAATTTCCTTTGTCGTACACCATGTGGCTACTGTATATGGTTTTTGGTACACTGGGTATTGTATATATGCCTACCTGATCTAGGGAAGGGAAAGAAAAATGAGGGTGTAAGATATCACAAGAAATGTACTCACTGCCCTATTATGTAGCTGTACCCCTTTTGCACAACAACTTCTCAACAAAATTTAATTAATTAAAAAAAAAACAGATGCCCAGAAAACTGTCAAAGACTCCCTTACCTACTCTGCTTCTGTTAGACTAGGAAAATACCAAGATTAACACCCCAACACTTGCCATTGCTTACCCTATACACCAAAGCTTGAAATGGACTCCAAGTCAAACTCTGAAAACCTTGACAATCCTCTAGCTCCTTGAGGGTTCATTTGCCAACTGTTAATCATGATACTCTGCTTCCAGGCATTTGGTATGTTACCATGCTGGTTCACAGTGCATACAAAGTAAGACTATGTTCACAATACTGCCATGACACATCTGCCCAGATCAAGATTGTTATTTCACATCAACATATAACCAAGAAGCACAGTCCTGTGCAGAACCAGGATCAGTTCAGTTTCACTCCCACCCTAGGAATGCAAATTAGCTCTTTCTTCTCTCCCAGTACAGCCCATCATCATTTCAGTGCTTGGGAAGCCACCATTACTCCCAAATCCACTGACCCATTCCAACAGAGAAGGAGGTATCTCTAAAGCTGCTAACTACCCCAAGTTGAGCATAACCCCAGTAACTGCACAAGAGAGTTAAGAGCTGAACAGGGCTGGGCTCCTGGAGACCATCAGAAAGGATGGTTAGAACTTACTGGTCCACTGAAGCCCACCAGCTACGTGATCATCAGGCACATGAAGGACAGGATGAGCCTGGTGAGGCAGAAGATACACTCAAACCTTCTCAGGGAGGTAGCATCTGGTCCAACTTCATTCAGCTCTTCTTGCCGCAGTCTCTCTAGTCTTAACAAAGCATATCTCTTCCTGTTACACATCTCCTCAGAGAAAAAGACACACCCTAGCTTCCCTCCCATAGTTTCTTTGTCTGAAGGCTCTGAAATAGCACATACAAGTCTCTCCTTTAAAATTATACACATAGTATTTACCTTCTAGAGAAAAATCCCTTTCTGTGTATGTGCATATTTATTCCAGATAGGGAGCATTCCAAGGTACAGAAAATGATGAGAACAAGAGCCCTTCCTTCCATCCCCAAAAGGCCTACCCCTGAATAAAGTCTAGGGATAACTTCCTTTGTCAGGGCCCCCGCCCTTTCTGAAGGATGCTGTGGTAAAAAGCAAAGTAGCAAACTAGATTTTAATCATACAATCAGCTACCACAAAAATGTATTCTGTCACAAGGCAGCCACAAAATCTCCCTTCAGACTCAGGAAGAGAAGCAGGGCTGAGAGAGAGAGAGAGAGAGAGAGAGAGAGAGAGAGAGAGAGAGAGAGAGAGAGAGAGAGAGAGAGCCCATGCTTAAAATAGTATGATAGTGAAATAGGAAATAAAGCAGAAGAGCAAAGGGGAAGCCACCCCTAGGAGACCGCCCCACCCAGGACAGCTGCAGAATTCACACCCTCCTGTCTTAGGCCTAGCATCCGGTATGTGGAAAACAGGATGAACCAGAGATGCCTACCTTCTGCAGTTCACATCAGAAGACTCATACTTGGGCAAAGGACACACATCTTCCATTAAGAGCTCCCTGTTCTTGTGGGCTACGTGGGACAGAGGAGAAAGCCATGAAAATGTTATACAGGAAAAGAGGCCAGCATTGTCCACTGGGTGTTGGTTTCTGTAAAGAGAAACCAAGTCACAAAACTTCAACATACACCCAGAAGACAATATTTAAAATACACTTCAGTAAACAGTTCTGTTGATTAAAAGTACATCTCCCCAACTGCCTCATCTCAGTCCAAATTTTCAAAAATGCTTTTGGTGCTTTGCCGATGACTCATGAACCTTCAGAGCTTCTTACTTGGAAGTGGTCCGGATGGGCTTCAAAGCACTTAAGCCATGATGGTACTTCCCCTTGGGATGTTCATCATCCAGAATTCTGAGCTGGGAATGTATAGACACATCCAGGGAAAGGCCCTCAGCTCAGGCTGCTGTTTTCCAAGGCATCCTGGTAATTCATCTGCTCGACCGAAAGGGAACGAGACATGAGCACTTAACAAATATTACATACACAGAAGAGGCAAGTCCAAGTGCCAACTGCTCAACCACACATTACCTCACCCAAACTGAGAAATCCCAACAGTCAGGAGACCATTAGGTTCACTCTTGGTGTTGTATAATGTAATGTTTGTTTGCTTGCTTTTGCCAGTCCTGCGGCTTGAACTCTGGGCAGGGGTGCTGTTGCTGAGCTCCTTTTGCTCAAGGCAAGAACTTGAGCCATAGCACACTTCTGGCTTTTTGGTGGTTAACTGGAAACCAGACTGGCTTTGAACCACAATCTTCACATCTCAGCCTGTCTAATAGCTAGAATTACAGGCCTGAGCCACTGGTGCTCAGCCAAGTCTCTATTTTTATAGACTATTGTCTTTCCACAACAACCATACAGGTAGAAAGTGTGCACATGGTCCCAGGCTTGCCGGCTGCACCCATCAAACAAAAGCTTTGGTTCACAGCAGTTATGCAACTTCAGAAACACCTGGGTGGACCTGAGAGTACACTGCTCTGTGTTCACACTCATTCCTTCCATTACAAACAAGGTAGGTTTCAAGAGGAAAAAGCAGTGACCCAATGCTAGGAAAAGAATTCCTTCTTATATAAATTCTCATGTATAAGTGGACATAATTTAATTGCTAGGGATTACGGTACAAAATAGTGAAGTAGAGAGACTGCTGAAACCAGAATTCAACATAGCTACTTCTTACCTTTAATCTGCTCATAATCACAGAAAAAAAGAAAAAACAAAGTATTGGATCCATTAAGAAAGATATACAAAAAAAGTACAAGACACTTACTAGATCTTAGTTGATACTGGTACTCTACAGAGTAGGTACAAAAAATTACAGGACCAAAATGTATCCAATGCCTAACGTATGAAACTGTAACCTCTCTGTACATCAGTTTTATAATAAAAACTTAAAAAAAAATTAGAGGACCATTGTGATCTGCATACCCCCTGCTCAGAAGACACTTCTTCAAGTGTTCAATACATAGCTGCCAAGATGTGCTACATGCTGATAGAAAGCAAACTTCAACACATTTCTAGACTGACACTTTGGAACTTAATTAGGACTCTGAATAAAAGGTCACAAGGAATTTTCTACATGTTTAAAAGTTATCTTGGGGCTGAGGATATAGCCTAGTGGCAAGAGTGCCTGCCTCGGATACACGAGGCCCTAGGTTCCATTCCCCAGCACCACATATACAGAAAACGGCCAGAAGCGGCGCTGTGGCTCAAGTGGCAGAGTGCTAGCCTTGAGCGGGAAGAAGCCAGGGCCCTGAGTCCAAGGCCCAGGACTGGCCAAAAAAAAAAAGTTATCTAATATACTTTTTTGGTCCAAGATCAGGACTCAAACTCAGTACCTAACTATCACTTTTGCTCACTGGCTAGC